>NC_061457.1:303030-606060 GCF_022581195.2 Helicoverpa zea
TTGTGGTCGAAATCTTCTTCTTCGATGATCGGGGCTTTGGTTGTTGCCATGGGTATTGACTCAGGGGTGACTGGAGGAATTCCCATAGTGGCTACTATTGGCACATTTGATGGATAAATTGCGCTATGTATGGAATCTTGCGTAGAGAAGCTGATTTTAGAGGGAGGCGCATCTTCGTTTTTATTTTCGGCTTCAGTAAATTGTATCGCGTCAGGTGAAGATACAATTACTGGTAATGATGAGTGCACTTCGACAATGCTGGGGGATTCCGTTTTAGAGTCAATATCTTTTATATTCTTTTCGGAAGTAGCCTCTCGTGGTATAAGAGGTGACTTAGACGAAGAATATTCAGCCACTTCAATGCTCGGGGAAGGTAGAATCTCCTTGATCTTGACATCTGTGATCACTGGTATTTCGGACACAGGTGTGATTTCCTTGATAGTGATCTCCTGTTTGATGTTCTCTTTCGGCGATTGTGGGTTTTCAGACGAGGATGAGCTTGAGATTGAAGATGATACGCCCGGCAAGCTAGTTACGCCTGAAAACAGAAAAAATATGTTTTTAAAGTTTGCTTTATGCATTTTTAGCTTAGAGATTTTCGAGTTGAGACTTGTGTTTCACAGCGTACCTCTGAGAGGGCAGTTATCGTACTCGGGGCAGCAGCGGCCGGGCACGAGGCGCGGCGTGCAGTCGTCGCGCACGAAGCACGCGATGCGCCGGCACACCACCTCGCCGCCCTGGCAGTAGCACACGCGGCACGGGTCTGCTGGGTCCACCAGCTTCTCACCGTTACCGTACACCCGACCTTCTTGCTCACATTCTGAAATCATTTGAGGGCAAAATAAGAACATATACTTACGTTTGAGCTTTACGGAATTTCATATTCCTAATCATATACCCAGTCAGCTTAAAATCGGTTTCCAGCATATCCAGGTGATTACAAAATTGTATACGCAGCGACAGCCATTATAATTTCTCTTAACTAATGGAATATATGTAATTTCCTACAGTACGATAGAGTCACGCGACAGTTTGTATCTATCTTCTATCCTTTAGTATTAGTTGTTGATAAGGTACATAAACGGTCAAAGCTAGTACTAACCGCACTGGTATGTCGGACAGCAGTGGTCGGGGCGATGCAGCGCCTTGCAGCCGGGACGCGGCTCGCAGCGCTGGCGCTCGCAGCGCACGTCGCCGGCATCGCAGCGGCAGCGCTCGCAGGGACCCGTGCCTGGCAGCTCGTCGCCCGCCATGTACACCACGTCGCCCAGAGCACAGCTACCTGGAAATTGGGGAAGAACCAAGTTAATAATGTCTATATTTGTAGACTTCAACCAAGAAAATGCCAGCCATGCCACACACAATGTATCAAAGACACGGAAATAGTAAAAGGTTTGTGATGCAGGACAGTTAATATAATTACTGCATTTACTTTACACCCTTTAAGTATGAATCTTTAATAACATGATTTATTGTGATATCTAAACAATAGCCATAATTTAAAACGGTAAACTGGTTACCAATTCCTTGTAACTAAATCAAACTCCATTTAAAATGAATATCCTCTGCTCAGCAGCGTATTCCCGAAGGCCTGTCGCTTCAACTTAATGAACAATACAAAACAACTGAAGTCACCTTCTTTCAGGGCGACGTCAGCGCTGGTCACGTTCGGCAGCGGGCCCAGGGGACCTGCAACAACAGAACAACGCTTTATATAATCATTTTACAGGGTTGGCACAGGGGGAATAGGAATTTTGTAAATGTTAAACAAAATATTCAAAACATTCCATTTTGTTTGTGAATATATTCAAGTTATGTCAATTCAAATTAGATCAATCTTTAAAATAGATAAATACACCATTGATAAATACAATTTAAAATACAACTGCTACAATACTACCTAACGCCTAAGTTATTAGTGATGATAAGAGAAGTATTTAGAACTTCGCATTTACAATATAAACATCTACAAAGCTGTGGCTTGGCGACAGTGCTGCGGTGGCTCACAAATACGATCCCGTCGGCAATTGTATCTGATTGAGGTCCCTGGGCTCCCGACAATTTGCATCTAGCTCCGTAATCCCGGCCCCGCAGCAGACGAGCGAGTTAGAAACAGAATTCCCTCTCGGGTAACATAATTACTATCGATTCTATCTGTCTCCGTTGATTGTGAAATGTTAATGAGCAAGCAAAGCTGAGCTACTTAAGAGCATTGTTTGAGAATATACTCAATTATTTAAAAAGCTTTTATAAACTTTCTATTGTCAATATTTGATCATCTATTTCAGGTGAAATGTTTTTACTTTTCATGCCCAATTTCAACACTCGCCGATAGCTACATTTAAATGCATATTGCATTTTCTGTAGGATTACGCTATTACTTTTTAGTTTTGGTATTTTTCAAATAATGGTAAGTACCTACAGCTTTCTCCTTTATATTTTCATCGTTATACTTCATTTATCCACTTGAAATCACCACTTTTCCCCTAGTAAAATGCTTTCAAAAGAATGCAGTTCAAGTAGTGCTCGCTATAAAGTAACATTTGATCTCTCCCCTCGCCTGAGAGCCACTCGCGCTTGTCGCTGCGACTCGCTAACTTGAAATCAACGACTAATTACTCGCTGGAAAAGTTTTGTTTTTCTTGAGTACCCGCCCTGAGGGCTCCCTTGTGCGACTCAAATAAATGGACAACTCACCCTACAACTACTTCTGATTTGAACATCAAAACCTTATGTAGTAAACAATGTTCGAAGCGTAAAGATTCCGACATAATCATTGCTAGGTAAAGTGTTCGCAAGCCGAGACTGTGTGGCATGCATTACGTAGATAATAAACGAATACGATTATGCACTTATTTCATAAAAGCAACTGTGCTGCGTTACAAGATTGCAACGTTGCAACTGGCTTCAATTCTGCTTGGCAATTTTACGGCTGTTTACTGCAATATCAGATATCACTGCATTGCAATATATCTGCACAACAACAAAATACTATCTGCTGCTGTCATAATGTACCGGAAAATAGGAAACAAACGTTTCTTTTAGTTTTTGTCAGTCTCCAAATGACTTGCTATATTAACTACTAGCTTCCGCCAGCGGCTTCGCCCGCGTGGTGTGTTGATGAAAAGTAGCCTATGTGTTAATCCAGGGTATCACCTATCTACATACCAAATTTCAATCAAATCGGTCCAGCCGTTTTTGCGTGATTGAATAACAAACATACATCCATACATTCTCACAAACTTTCACATTTATAATATAAGTAGGATATTAACACATCAACGTCAAAAGGACCTTGAAATGTTTTTACTTTGAAGTGGTGTTCAAGAGATAATATATTTATATAGAATGTGAGAGCTTTTACAATAATCTCATAAGAGCATCCACTCACTCACATAATTGAACTGTGCGCGTCGCGTCGCGCCGTGCCGCGTACAGTCGCGTCGCGTCGCCTTTCAGTGCGCGTGTGAATGGGCGCCGCCATTACGGAGCTCTTTGATTTATGTCCCGAATCGCGCTGAATGCGACGCTCGCAATTTTTATGTCGCCTTACTCTAGAGAAAAACTCCGCTTCACTTTTGTATTTTCTCATAAAAGATGAATTTCTCGTAGGATTTGTGTCTGCCTTGTCAAGCCATTGTGCGGGGTAGCGTTATATCTGTGGTTATATCATTAATTTAGAAGGACGCGTGTACAACGTCAGCACGTGTGACAATCAGTCAACAAACTTGATTGATATACATCTGAGAATATAAAGATTGAATAATCAATTTTCTAATCATATTTAAAAAAATATTAATTTTTACACTTTCACAATAAACAAAGGCAGATTTGGCATAATTTGGCCTACAAAGTAAATGTTTTTTACTGTAGTGTAAATTATATAAAATTGCAGCAAGCCCAAGACACTGAAAATGATGAAACTGCAAGTATTTAGGTTCGGCAGTTATCGCGGCAAGTGCACTGTGAAGCAATCCTTTCGAATTCGCTCGGACTTCACTATTATGTTATTTATCAACAAAAGTCTTGTATTATATCACAGCGTCACGTAATAACTGCACTTTCTCAATCACCTCTAACATCTGTATCGTAAATCTAGCAAAATATTACTACACTAATGAAGAAAGCCTGCTCATCTGAAAGTTATAATTTCTGATGCTACATAACTTAATGACACTTCCATAACCACGTCTAACTCAACCAAACTAAAGCTAACTTTATTAAAATAAAATATTCGCATTTTTTTACGGAAGTAGTAATAATCATTCAACAAATATAAATAATATTTCTAAACAAAATTAAAATAAGAATTTAAAATGCAAATATATTTTGCTTCGTTAAATTATTTTCCTGTTAGACAATTTGTTACAAAAAACATGAAAGCCTTCAATTTGAAGAGCCTTCAGTGCAAATAAAGCAAACTACGACAAATGTGCGAAACCTGGCGCATGACGTCACGGCGCACACAAATACGTAGCCGTGTGATGACGTCAGCGCAAATATTTAACGAGCACGTCACGTCACACTCATTAAAAACATCTGAACTCGTAAATATTTTTCCAACAAGCTACATAACTTATACGTTTTTTTCTTACATTTCTAAGATTCACTTAAAGTTTAATGTGAAAAATAAAAATATATTTCCTCGCGTTACAGAACTTGGCACTACAAAACTCAGTAGTTGCTCCACAGTTCGAACTTTGGTTCAACATGAGCTTAACTACTGTGAACAACGTTAGACTCGGCTACGTAAGGGTTGGAATACTAAACGATCTAACTTGGAATGCAATCTCGATCATACCTTCTGAATACCTGAAAAAGACCTATATAAGATATAGTTTTTCAGTGGTAGTAATGTTCTTTATGAAAAACTAGCTTCCGCCAGCGGCTTCGCCCGCGTGGTGTGTTGATAAAAAGTAGCCTATGTGTTAATCCAGGGTATCACCTATCTACATAACAAATTTCAATCAAATCGGTCCAGCCGTTTTTGTATGATTGAATAACAAACATACATCCATACATTCTCACAAACTTTCACATTTATAATATAAGTAGGATATTATGCCCTAAACTACTTTTTGTAGATCCTATTCTTATAATGAAATGAAGGTCGAATAGACTTTACCAATAAGTTATTTAGTGAGCAAATTGCAATAATTTATGGGGTTTTCCTCCATACAAACATCAATCATTTCAGTTGTTATTTTTAACAATATTAAGGAAAACGCTCACAAAATTTTTGTTTAATTATTTTGTCCCGTCAAGAGCTAGGCGATAATATAATTATTAAGCGAACTATGACGTCACTGTATAGTAAACACATATAGAGTAAGTCAAGAGTTCATTACACACGTAAGTATGGTAATTGCTGTACCATGTCACGGTCTAATGGGTGTTCATTAATTAAGGTTCTTAATAGACGCGCGGTGTGCAGGTAGCGAGTTAGGACAGGTGACAATGTTAGCCCAAATTAGGGGCACTGATACTGTTAATTGAAATATGATGACTACCTGTAAGTACGTAGGTATGGGATATTTACAACATAAAGTACAAAATAGATCACGTCCACATAAAATTTCTCAAAAAAATGCCTGTAGCTCTATTTACTTTTTTACAACAATGTTAATTATTCATGGTAGTTGTAATGAAAATATCGTTTATTTATGATATCGCTATTTAACACGGTTATATTTATCTCATTAACTCGCAATTCAGAAGAAAGCCTAAACAAACAACTTAAATAATGCACATTGTGTCAACTAGAACGTGAATTGTTTGAACTCATAACTGTGCGCCACTTGTGTTTGCACGCAAATACCACTTATAAAAATACAATATACATTTTTACGTCTTATGTATTTCTCTATCTTATCTATTTAGGTATATTGTTTATCTAAAGCAGGAAGCTATATTATATCCCTCTTTCTTAGAATAATGAGATCAGTGCTCAAGTCGAACGTTGTCCTAACCAAATAAATATACTTGATTTGAAGCACACAAATCTGCGGATTACATATGGAATCGGAAACGGCAGTAACGTTGGTTAAATTGTTCACCAGACTATAAATAACAACCGCCATTTGTATGCAAAATCAAATATGTTCAAGTATGTCCTAGTATTTTAATCACTAATCAATTAGCTTATAACTATCGATATGACTAACCCTACCACATTCGTCTGACTGCCCGCTCATATCCTCAGTCTCATTTACTTATGTAAACCGTTTCAAATTAATGCATTCTTTAGGTAATGTGCGGTTATTTCAGAAAAGTGTTATGTAAACTAACAGTCATAAATAGCTGAATGAGATGAGAAATACGACAGTTCTATTAACTATTTACCTAAATCTTTACTAATATTATAAATGCACAAGTGAAATTGTTTGTTTGTTGAGCTCACACGCAAAACAGCGAAGCCGATTGTGATGATATTAGACACAGAGATAGGCTTCTGCTAACGAGTACAGCACGTAGTTCCCTCAGTACGTGGACCACACACATAAGACATGAGCTAATTTGCCGCCGAAATGTAGCTATGTATGTACGTAATGTAACTAACTTATGACGTTAAAGATTTTCCAATGTTGTGACATCAGTGACTACAAGCCGACCGATCCCCACGCTATAAGAACATTGTAGCGAAGATAAAATTACCTAAAAATGGGACCAACATAATTAAGTCCATCAAAGGCGCGGTTATAATTGTCCGTACAAAGGTTAACGCGGCGACCTTAACGAAGGCTGTGTCGGAGTCAGTGACTCGCCCGAGCGAAGGGCGGGCGGGTGAACTGTAAGTAGGGCGGCGATCAAGAACCGCCGACACTATTAACCTTATAACCGCCGCCCTACTTCACCACCGAGGGTAGTCGAGTTATCTGCCGCAGGATGCTCTTAATGGAAGTCACAGGTCAATGTATCTCATCACCTCGAACTACTTCCTACTATATACTACCTACTATACATATAATGCCATCTAATAACAAAAGTATATAAGCGTTAACGGCACATATTTATGACTTTGATAAGAAAAACATAAAGATACGTAATGTTAAACTAGACTCGCTACATTCTCTTTTGTTCTACATACAGACGGCTCATTATGACTAACATAGCGAAGTATCACTACACTCACAATACAAACCACCCTTGTTAGCTACACTTTAAATTAGTTTTAATTTACCGACTTTACCGCTACGAGTTATTACCTAATTAATACGAGCTCTACAATATTAATTAGTGCAGTGTGGTGTACGTAATATGCTGGCCGCATCCCGGTCTTTCATTACCAGTAGCCAGACATACCTACCCGGGGGCTACAGCCAAGCTAGCCGCGCACACCCGGCTGAAGGCGACGGCTTTAATTAAAACATATGCTGCCAGCCGGAGCCGCTCGCCTCTCCACTCACACAGAGTTCTTTGTCATACAGGTTAATTAACGGACTATATTCGCCTTTGAGCGCCGCTTGCTAATGAGACTGTCGTACAATCTAGATTTTCATACTATCTTGTGAAAAAAGGCTATATTTTTAAATCTTCTTTAGTAAGCTGGTGCTTTCAATAGACGGTCGTCTTATTTTTTATCTTACACGACTATAAAAGAGACTTTCAGACTTGACGTAAAAAAAAATAGACTCGACTTTCACGTCCCCTACAAGTCCAATAACAAAAGGCCGGGCACTACAATCATTAGGACCAGATAACCAGACACTGCAGCAAAGTGGTTTTTTTCAGAAATAATTAGCAAGGGAGATAAAGAACAATATAAATGATTTTCTTTCACAATTCGTCAAGTTTCGTGCGCGAGAGCGCTATCACCTGATCCCGTTAATGAGCACCGTTAAGATAAGCGATCATGTGATCGATCACGTCTCCCCGGACTGACTGCAGGCTCCGAGTCGTGTTTGTTCAACCTCTCTGTGTTTGAGTTTGTATGCTGGTTTATATGACATTACTAACAGACAAGTACAGAAGGACAAATGCGTCTTAAACCAGAGGTACGAGGCGTTAAGAAATATTTATACATACAATGAAGTCAGAGGTTTTTAGCAGTAAATTATTTGGCAATCTTTACATCCCCAGAAAAAATACTACATAGTTAACTTAATGCTGAAGGTTGTCAGGTCCTCCAGTAAACCTTCTGACTGTTTTATGTTTGGTGAGAAAAACAAACTCAATAATCGTCTGAACAAGTATGTTCTACAATGTACACGCGAATTTTCCAATATAATCGCGTACAGCTTTTAATGTTTTCGTGAATCCATTACTTTATTATGTTGGATGGAGCTTTTGTTTGAGAGAGTATATTATGAAGTATAACTTCATTACTCTGAACAAAGGACAATCGATAAGCATTGCATTGCGTGTGGCAATACCTGCTGAAACTCATAGCTTATAGTTTGAACTTCGTCGTTGTGCCTCGAGTCGCAAACAATACTAACAAGGCCACCATTTTATTGCTATTTTATTTAAATTGTTTAAATATCTACAATTATGTTCAGTTTGTATCTGCCTAAATGGTAGTTAGATTTGGTTAAAGAAATTATAGGTGGTTGTAATATTCTGCCAGTCATGAGAATTAATCCAGTTAGTTAGTATGATTACAAATATTCTCCAAATAAGGTTGTGTTGAATATTTATTCCGGTGTTATTTCATTTTACTGTCTACAACGTATAGTGATGTGAGCACGAGTACCACGTCTCGACACCAACACTCGCGCAGTCGGTCAGCAGTGGTGTGACGTCGCGGGCGCCGACTGACGTCGACCACTCTGATTAACTCGTGTTATTAACTCGATTGCAGGCCATCGATTTATGAGCCATTGTTTCAGTACTCGATTATAATGTTACACTGCAAGTCTGATATTACTGGCCTGAATGTTTCACACTTCTTCCTTACGAGGGCAAATTAAGTGTTTTTTTTAGTAATAATGTTGCATACTTACAATGTTGATTGATTATTGTATTTATTGCAAAAAATACGCAAGAGATCCTCGTAGTAATCATAATATTTCTTCAATATATGAATAAACATTGCAATTGACGCCATTTACCCGTTTTCAAATGAATTTTCTCCCTTATCATGTTCCTGCGTAATCTTAGCAACTACAATAACAATGTAGAACCTTATCCTTGACAACCGCCTGCACCCCCTAACCAAACATAATTAATCTACAACCATTGCTGCACCGACCTTCACCGAGTTCCCTTTGTTTCCCTCTGCGCGTTCGATGTAGAGGGAACAAATCGATAGTTTATCCCGTGGCGGAGCGCCTAGGGACTAGACACGGCGTGTCACGGGCGCGATCGATACCAGCCCACGCCCTTGTCACGACTTTCATCAGCCACCAGGCTTCACTCACGTTATCAGAAGGCGAATAAAAACGGGATTCGTCGGGTTATGTTTCTCTAGCTACTTCGAATTTGGTTAAGACAGGGACGCTGTAGAGTAAATTACAACTAACTGATAGTCACTGAATGCAAACGATGGTGACAGAATGTTAAGATTTTTTATCAGTAATATAACATCACTTTAACTGCGTTACTTACACACACTGATAAAAAATAATATCGAAACTCAATGGCAACCATTTCAATGGACCACAATGGTAACACAAGTCACAATAAACATAATTTCCCACTTGACCAGAAGTGAACAAAATGACACGCTCATCAAAAGCCGTTAATTGGTTCAAAAGCGATTACCGCCCGAGCCTGCATTGTGCACTGTACTTTACCATACTAAGTAATTGTGTCCTTACTAAGTAATTATATAACTTATTGCGGATTTTTTACATTCACATTTAACTATGTTTTATCTGAGTTATAAATAGCGTCTAAAATTAAATCAATTCGACCGGCTGGATATTTAAAGTTGTTATATATAAGGAAGATAAATAGATACTATAGTACCTATAAGATTTCCCTTGCCCAAGTGAAATGGAAGATTTTCTAAAATTATTGCCGATTTCCGTCCGACAAACAGTCCTCTGACATATATTTACGTATGCAATACCGCAACTGATTGATTGAGGAATGATGCTTCCGTCCCCAACGAACCCTTCGTTTTATCAATCGCCGTCAAACTGTGACAAACTGCTGCGTCAAGATGAGACGCCCTAGTTTGTCCTCAAGTGAAAGATTACACAAGTTTTTGACTAGCCTCAAAGTCTGCAATTTTAATAAAATTATATGTCTTTCTGTGAGGGTCGTATTAAAGTTAAAACTCTACTATTCATCGCTAATCAATCAAACGCCCCTCCCGCTGCGACACTTTAGAACATTTGAATTGCTTTTATCGAAAACTGAAACATTCTTATCATCCATCAATGCCTTACCTTCTTTAAGAAAACCCTTAACACAAAACATGACTTTCCAAATAGAGTGTAATCTATTTAAGTTTATGTGGTGGACCCAAGAGTGCGCTATAAATATATTTGCTGGTATTAATAGCCAGGGAAAGGTTCGTCCCTCGGCACCTGGAAGCCGCCATCAGCAAATTGTACACGATGATGTAACACCTTTACCCTTCGGTACGATACCTTTGCCCTTCAAGGACCCAAAGTAGTTGAGGTACAAGTGCTTTGGGACACCTTCAAATGTATTTGTTAGGTAAGATCACTTGTGAGAACCCTCTTAAAGATGAAAGACGTCAGATGAAATACACAACTTACTCTTTTAAAGCTACATAAAATGATGCAAAGTCGTAACTTTAAATAATAAGCTCTGACAACATCTGAAATCAATTGAAGCACGCTTACTTTTCCTATTCACTCCACTACAATAAGTGTTTATTCAACAAAGCCGTCCCTTGTGGAGTTTATGTCACCCTCTCATCGCTCGTAATCCGTGGGACGTGTCATCCAAAGATGAGCAATATGTATGTGCTATGCAATTCCCATGGCTAGGCCCAGTAGACACTGACACTGGACCCCACCGGGTGCGGGCGGGGCGGAGGGGGCGCCGGCCGGACCGACGGCATTCCGAGCGTGACTCAGCCGGACGCGCGCCACTAAGTAATAGTCTCGTAATTTTATTAATTTTAGCGCGTTATCTCACGGTGTCATCTTTGAGGAAGTACCTGAGTTTTTTGGTGGGAAGTAAGAATTATTAAGACTAGTCGTGTCTTCCGTTATTGCTAAACTCATTGTCTGAGTTTTGCAACTAACTCAGCCTTTAGCATGTTTGCAGTGTTGCAATGACAGCATTGAACTGTTAGCCGCTGTGCAATTTTGGTGTCAGTTTGTAGACCATCGTCATCTTAAGTTTCTAGAGCTCATATGATTATAAAAACATTTACTATGGCATTAAGTAGAAACTATAGGTAATTAAGCAAATAGTAGTAGTTTCCCACAGCAGGGCGCTACATACCTCGCGCGGCAGGCTGTAATGGCCGCGCATCGCTATCTGGCGGAATGTGTTAACGATGCTCGTACAACTGCGTGTGATAGCCGCAGCCTCCGGCCCGTAATCTAGACTCCTCGCCTACCTAGGTATCATTTGGCTAACGTGGACCTTACTAAGCAGTGTATAGGACTATATTTCTGATGGCACGTCTCCTTTAGGGTTATCCTAGGTTTTATGCGTAGTGCTAACGGAAATAAAAAATTCAACTCCTTTGTGCCTAAGTGTGTGCCTTAGGTACAGGTCCATTTCAACACATTAGAAAGCTTCGTAGCACGAAGAACTTTCAATAAATCTACTAATTGATTTAATTGATTAATTGACAGTAGTAGGTATTCAATCAATACGCAATACATAATTATGGGTAGGTAAGTATAATGAATTATAGTTAGATAGTATCCCTGGAGGTCGCAGATCGTAGCTGGATACCGCGGCTGTCGGCACGCAGCGCATCAATTCTCATTAGCGAGCTAATTGCAATTAACTGTATACGCGCCAACATTTATATACGTATACTAGATAGCAACAAACACTATTGGGTACTGATAGAACTTTGGTTCTTTTGTAGCTTTTAAGAAGGTATATTCGACTTGTCCGATTGATTTAGGATTATATGAATATTTGCCAGAAGACTGTGTTCAACAACCTACCCTTGTCAAAAGGATATAAATCATGTTTTCGGAAATTCAGATAAGTCAAATCCACTGTCGTTGGAAGGATTTTGAAGTATGAGTATATTTTTACTTTTCAAGAGCATTTTTGCGATAAATATTGCTTAATGATTATCTGAGTAAGTAATACTTATTTTGTGTTATTTTTATAAACTGTACTGAAATACTTTGAGCACTACGAATAGTAGATAAAAATCAAGAATTTGGAAATATGCTTCGTATTATGTGTTAATTGCCATTGCTGATTTAATTAAATAGTGGATTAAGTTAAGTTAAAAGAACTGTATTAAATAGCGGTATCCTAAGACGGAAGAATGAAGTGACTAACCTTCTCAGAATTTGTGTTTCATTGCACTCAAAGTCCAAAACTTGGCTTGCGGTAAATGATCAGACAAATCTTCAGAATTTTATTACGAAATCCCGGTTATATGGCTAGCAGGAGCCCAGCCATATAACCTAAATAAATAGATTCGGCTGTATAAAGTTGAATTCCCTTCTGATATAGAACAAACGCTATATCTACATTGTTTATCCTCCGAATAGTCTACTAAGATTCCTATAACCTATTATAATCGTGTTGGTTATAAAAGACCTAAAATTTAGTTTCGATCGGCAGTCGGGGCACGTATTAGATTGCCACTCCCGGCAGATGTAGCCTCCTCCGAGATGTTTCGGATGGCTGACACCGACATCGACACTGACACCGATACTAACACGTTTTTAGTGACGTGACATTTAGTGTTACGCTGTCAGAGGAAACCGATCGCATTTGCAATAAAGAATCATGATAAGCACTATTTTTTCGAACCAGCTTCTAGAATTTCTTACGACATTTTTTCGTGAATAAGAATAAAAAGCACAGTGAAAACCGGTAAAATTGCAAAGAGTTCCTTATTTCTGTTTGTAACAATAAGATACGAACATTTTATGCAAACTACGCCATCAATTCAGTCAGTCTGATAACACAGCGGCTAATATCAATAAAAATACCAGGAAAGCCCGGGCCCTCAATATTTAACAACATTAAGATAGGCGCACATTCCGCTCGGAGCAGGCACATAAGGCTGCACTTTCACAGCGGCGGGAAATACCGCACTCCATCAAATTATCTGTATCAGGCGCCACCATCTCCTGCGTCAGTGGGCTGCGGCTTATCGCTCATATATACACAAACTACTACTGCGTGAAGAGAGAGTGGTTAAACTGTTACAGTTTTCTGAAGCTTTTAATTTTGCAGGGTTTAGATCAAAGCCTATACGTTCAACACACCCATAGCTAGACCTATCGCACCTATTCGTTGTATGAAATTAATAACCGTGTCAAATAGTGTGAAGATGTAAATCTATATCCTGATGAAGCCCAGTGAGACGTGAGAACCGCGTGACGTCACCGCCATGACCTTCGGTTTTGGCGAGTGACTCAGCTGAGTCAATAAAAAGCGCTGCGCCTGCGCCGCTCCACCTGACATTGTCCACTGATTGTTTATGAGGAAAAACAAACAAGACCCAGTCTGTTTGACTACAAATATTATAGATTTTATTGCGTTTTGCGCATGAGGCTTTAAATCAAACGAATTCGTTCCGTATTGATTAACGCGTTCGTTCTGCTTATTCGTTATATGCTTGTCTAATATTTATCTTGCAATTCGAACTCTTTAGAAGATACTTTGATTCTGATCTAGTAATCTCTCATCTGTTCATAAATACATAACACAACACTCCTACTAATCCCTAATTTTCCCTGCTAATTCTTGTTATCTTCATTCCTCTATATTCTAAAAGTAGTTCTATTATGAAAATGTGCACTTACCGGCTCGACAGAAGGCAACGAAGTGAAGTGTTGCCAGCAACAGGAACATTGGCCTCGGCGACACCATGTCGCCTCGCGATCTGCAACAAACAACAACACTACGTCAATACATAGCACAAAAACTCAATGATTACAACACGCTTCTAAAAGGCTTTTACTTATTTTTTGCTTTAATTTTTATTTTAGCATGAAATCCATCAATACTGAAGAATTTTAAATTCAAGCGTTTCAATATGCCGAATAATCTCCGGCACTGACAGGGAACATAAAGTATCCTACCTAAGTACGTACAGAACCACTGCGTATGCACATCGCATTTGTGTCGACTATCACGTAATTTACAAGGCAACCCACCCAAAACAAAAATGTGAAAGGCTGCCAAGTTCGATAATATGGGAATGCTTCGCCTATAAAAGAAGTGAGATCTGAATAAGTACCAAGTTCCATAAACATACCTCAGTTAAAAATAGTTACTTTTTAATGATGTTACTTGGCAAGCTTTCACACACCTTGTTATAAACCTACTAAACGCAATGAATCAAGTATATCATTTTCTATTAAAACTTGCCAAGTAACATCATTAAAAAGTAACTATTTTTAACTTTACATTAAAAAGTAACTATTTTTAGATTTACCAACTGACTGACATGACATATTATCATATATTATGTTCGTGGATCAAAGTTACACATTCGTTATTTTCGAAAGTGACTCACACTTGGCCGTTTTCAGATTTTTACTTTACTTTGACTAAATACAAACCTTTGTAACGAATTTCAGATCGGTACGACCATTCGAAGATATATTATATAAATATAGATGAATTTAGTTCGTTTTAGTTCCTTAGGGGTATAAAACACCTTCATTATTTTGAAACCGACTCACACTTGGCCATTTTCAGATTTTTCCCTTTACCTGGACATAAAGACCTACCTCCATGCCAAATTTCAAGTCAATGCGACTATTGGAAGTGGTCTAGGTTTTTGATGAGTGAGTCAGTCAGTCAGTGAGTGTATAGTAAAAATAGCGATTTTCTGACGTCAATATCTCAAGACCTACTACAGGTATATTAATGAAATTTTTTATTTTAGATAAGTGAGGGGGTCTCAACAGATACTAGAAATTTGATATGCGGAAATAAAATAGATTTTGTGTTATAGGGGGGTCGAATTTGGCCCGAAATGGTTCGTGTAATATAACCCACGGCCGGTATATCGCTTTTTTTTGCTCGAACTTGGCGGACACACTGCCGTGTGTCTAGATCAATCGCCAAGAGAGCGCTGAACAAAAATGCATATCAGGCGCATTGCAAAAAGCGGCGCCCGCGCACCGGCGCAGTCAACGACCCCACTCCTGCGCAATCACATCCCCTAGATCAGCATTCGTAATATCACTCGAGAAAAAAGCCTGTTTGATCATCAGTGCAGGCGGGGCAGTGACCGGAGCCTGTTTCATACCACACTATCTTTTTAGACTTAACTCGAGAGGACACCTACATAATACGCTGATTGTGTTTATAAGAGTTATAAAACCACTAAGTATTATGAATTTTATGTGGGTGACTCGAATTTAAAACAAAAGCACTAAAAGCAGACAATGCTCCGTGCACATAATAGGTATAATCAGTACATCACTAACTACGAATAATGACCGCATTAACATAAGTAAACGGTTTGATCACAAATACAAAGAATCAATCCGTTTAAGGACCCCCGGGAGCTAAGCGGCTCAATAAATAAAGAACGACGCCCACTTATCGCAATCCATCCACCCACTGTCCCATTCTGGGAGACGAATGTCCCCCGATATGGGAACCGTGTCACATTAATGCCATCCTCGCACTCCAGTGTAACACATCAACGGATTTGTTCGTGAGTTACACGGGTGAAGCAATTCTTTGTCCCGGCCTTAGAAGTTGGGACTAATTTTAAGAAGACGTTCTGAATCATGTTCTATAAGGAAAATGAAGCGAATTTGCAAAAAGCGTAGGTGCATCCGTAATGGCTCTTGCAAATTGGTAGTGTCTTTGCAATTTGAGTGTCTAATTTATAACTAACATCCCCGTAATGACAGAAGACAAGATTAACGACGCTGTATTTAATTACTATCGATTTACGTTCTCGCTAGTGTAAAATGAACGTTTTTATTGAGTCGGGAGATTTTATACTAAAGGGCTCGCGATTACAATAGTGTGAGCAGTTGCCAGTAGCACTGTTAGTGAGGTGGACAGTCACCCTAAGCAAGTGTGTTGTCCACGGGTGGACGACCGCGCAAGTGATCAATGGCATCGGATCGCTCTCAATAGGATAATGATGCTGCGCTGTCTCCGTGCGAACTGAGCCCTGGGAACTGTCGCTTGGGCCCGCGTCAGTTAATTGTAACTTATTTACGATACATTCATAGCTTTCCTTTTTTTAACCGACTTCCCAAAAAGGAGGAGGTTCTCAATTCGGCCGGTATGTTTTTTTTTTTTTTTCTATGTATGTACATCGATTACTCCGAGGTTTATAGACCGACTTACGTGATTCTTTTTTGTTCGACGCGGAATAGCTGCCAGTTGGTCCCATAGTCGTCAGGTCAGGATCTGATGATGGAAACCCTGAGAAATCGAGGGCAACCTTCGAAAGTTGTAAGCATACATAGGGTAAAAACTTGACACTCAGGTGTATGCCTAAAAACACTATACAACAGTGAAGGTTTGGAGCTGACCTGATGATGGAGACCAGAGAGGGTCGAGGGAACTCGACAACTGAATATGTACACTACCTCGTGTTTGGGCTTATATTATTTGTATTGACGAGACCTTTGCAAAAGTGAAGGTTTGGAGCTGACCTGATGATGGAGACCAGAGAAGGTCGAGGAAACTCGACAACTGAATATGTAAAATACCTCGTATTTGGGCTTATATTCTTTGTATTGATGAGAACTTTCCACTTATATGGAAAGGCTGTAAATAAAAAACTTTTTTACAAAAAAATTAAACCGACTTCCAAAAACACTAAAAAGCAAAAAAAAACTTTTTTTAGGTGCATCGGCCTAGAAGGCAGTGGCAAAATTAACTTAGTAACATCCATAAGACACCGACTTCTAGGCCGATGCACCTAAAAAAAGTTTTTTTGCTTCTAAGTTATTTTCTAAGAGTGGAGTCAAGAAATAATTATCGAAGTCTAGGTTCTAAGTTAATTAAACGAAGACCCAATTATACAACGATGATAGGACCCTGTTCACTTTAAAGTGATAGCATAAAATTTAATTAATGTGAGAGAATATAATGTACAAGTACTGGGAATAGTGCTTCTCAAGATGTACTTGACCGTACCGAGTGTCGCATAAAAAGCTTAGAAAGAAACACCTTTCAAGAGCCGTTAAGTTTATTTTAGTTATCTAAGCGAGTATGTAAGTAAAGCCTTTCCCCAATCAGACAGACGTTACTAAAACTAACACTACAGCTAGTCCTCCTGAACATTACGTGAGCTGCGCTCGCGCACGCCGCCCGACACCGGACGCGAAAGTAAAAACATACACATGTATGTACTGAGTCTATCACTATTGTTGCTAAGTGTCAGCGTGACCAATGAGAACGTTGCAGAAACTGTGTAACTACAAATGATGTTTTCCAATTACATATGTTGCATCATTTTATTATTTTCTTCGTATGTGTTTTGGAATAAATTGTTGAGGACATTTGACCACTTTCGTACTCGAGTTATTATAGGTATAGCCATCGTAGTCTTATTGTGCTCAAGAAACTTGCACTTACTTTAAGTTTTGCACTTATTTCAGCCTGAAATACAATAAAACTTAAAAGAACTACATCAAAACTTTTTAAGATTAAAATGTTTTAATGTTCATGGAGATTACTAAAGACATTTTGAATTTGTGAAAGAACCTTGTTGGATCTGTGCTTAGTACATAAAATGCTTTCCCGCTAAAATAAATGTAATTTTCTCAGTTGTTTATTTTTTTATATTGTATATAATAATTGTATCTAATTTTAATTTGAGTCACAAATAAGCTAAGGTATCTCTCTAGTTCTATCACGTGTAAAAACAGCTTATCGTCAAACAAACATTTCAGCAGTAATTGCTGTCACCTCGACAAACACAAAAACTTGTAGAAAAACTGCAAGAAAACAGAAGGTCGATGCTTCTTTCGGAGGAAAGAATCACGTCACGGAGTATTGTGTACCTCTTGCATCCAACGTGTTTCACATCTATTGCTGCTCCTCACGAAATACTTATTTTTAGATGTATTTTAAACGTGCTTGTAAAGTTATACTTGTTCAAAAAAATATAACAACTAAGCTCAACTTTATGTAAAGGTTTGTAGAGAGTGCACATTACGTACGGGACAATGTGCATTAATTGCGCAACTTTCATTAGCGACAGCCGCACAATTATCGATAAATACATGAATCGATTGTCACATAATCAATCGTTGTATCAATTAGCAATCATTCTGTTTATTTAAACGGTTAGAGGGAAAAACTATTCTCCTGCGCAGTGAGGTGGAAACGTTGAATATTTATTTACTACTTGTATAATGTCCAGCAGTGAGTGCGGGTGCATAAGTCATCGTTCTCTATATTTATTGAAGTTCATTGTGCTGCCAATTCATACAATTTGTCTAAATTGTATTGCTGGCAATCGGCATCTGGGTTGTCCTGATTGTCTGATGGATGTGTAACCGTCACCAGTTAGCCCCAGCTCGCCTGCCTCCAGCCAAGTGGTCACCGGCCTTAATATTGCACAAGTCCGTTGACCCAATAAAGTATTTAAAGTAATAACAAAAACTGTCGAACGTAGCGGTTTTGGCGCCACTGTTTACAATTGACTATCGGATGGCGGGCGGCGGCGCCCCAATCGTTTTTTTACCGATTCCCAATTCGAATTTCGATTATAAATTGCGGTTTGATATTTTTTGCTTGCAGTGGCATGTTGTGGACGTGCGTGATGACTCGATCATTCGTATAACAGGTGCAGCACAATTGCGGTCCAATACGAGTTCATTACACGAGCCACTGAAATGGTCATACAAATCTACGAATATTGATTCTAGTATGTTCCAGGATGTAATAGGTTGGTTCGAAGCAATTGATTTAAAGACCTACATGCATACTGAGTAAGACTGGGATATTTTAGAGCAGTTGACAGAACCTCTCAAGCAATACCTAAATACGTGCAGATGGCAATGTGATGCTAAAAGCTATCAGGCAGGCAGATCATCGCTCTCAACGGTACGCGTCCGGCGGCCGGTTCCGTGGCTCGGCCAATATTGACGCACATCTGACCGGCCGGCGCGGGCACATTCCTCGCGAACTGTTTCTTTGTCCACTATTACATGTATTTGTCTCTATTGTTTGTACTGTAACGCTATTGCCTTGGAAGATACCTGTCCTCATCCTAAGTAACAGTACCTGCAATATATCTTAATGTAGTAGAAATATTGTAAATTGTTATCTACGGTTTTGTATAAAAACAAATTAAACCCCTCTCTTTAGTCTTCTATTGAGGCGTAATAGCACAGATTACTTAATATTTACGGAATTTCCTATTAATGTCTAGATTTGAGTTGGAAACCTGTAACAGTTATCGACAAGCACAAAAGTCTGTCGCATTAAAGATTATCTGAATGAAAGCTCCGGTGATTACTTTTTCAGTTACACGTAAAAATGTTTCATTTTCTGTCTGATTGATATTGAAATATTGACTTTCACTCCATCATTCAGAAAGCTGTATGAAACGATGAGGAATCGGTATAATCCTTGGTAGCAATATACATAAATGCGAAAACCTGTCACACCGAAACTACTAACTGAACCAATTTAAAGCTGGTGATTCAAGTAAATGAGAACATGTGATACTATCTGAGATATTTCACATGTAATACATAATATTATGTCAGTCTATACCACATTCCAAAGTCCAAATTATCAGCATTTACTATATTTAGTTGAATTTAGGTAATACGTAATGTTACGATGATGTCACAGCTTTTTAGATATTATTACTATGTTAACGTATGCATTGAAGGTTATATAGGTAGTTCCTTATGACATTAGGAGTCGTAAACTTGTTGCACAATATGGGTAAAATGTATTTGAGCAGATAATGAAGTTAGATAAACTTTCCTTCTCCTATAAAAGGAACGTTTACAACTTATGCGGAAAACCAACTTCAAAAGAGAACTAGCCGATTAATTTAAACAACACCAAGATGTTCTACATTCTGATAATTCCTACAATACTTGAAACTATTCAAAAGCTCATAATGAAAACGGTATAAACACTAAATTGAATCAACATGACCATTGATTGAATTTATTATAATCGGCAGCGGCGCCACCGGATTACAACTGGTCAGCGAACGGTAAATATTGTGCGAACTGTCACGCCAACATTCACTAATCACATCTTAACGCGTTTCCTTTCACGTTCCTGAATATATCTGGTATATTTTACAGTGATAAGTGGAGAAGTTTCTGTGTACAAGTGGGCTACTCTTTGGTAAATTATTTTGGACTTCGAGCCCGCGCTGGGAAATTCCACACGGAAAACCCAAATACCAAATGTTAGGTGATACTACTCGTTACATGTTTAGGTATATTCTGAATCAGAAAGTTTTCACGGGGGAATATTAATTGTAGATAAATACCTACACAATAACACGTTGTGTATGTTTTCATGTGTGTCCATTTGTACATTTTCACAGAAAAGTGTTCTCATTATGTGAAAGCCATTTCAAGTATTTCGACAAAGAAAGTTCATTAAAATAATATTGATTGTAAATTATATACGAGCACATAATTTTCTATTAATTATCCCTTCACGTAGGTATCACTAGTAAGCGACTGTAGTAATCGAATGGTTTTCACAGTTTATTACGTTATTTAAGTTTTATTGATTGTTCAATCAAACTTAATAGACTATCCGATAGTGAAGTTAATTGAATTAGGTATAAAATGTCTCCTTTTCTAATGGTTTTATAATATACCTAGCACAATTTGAAAAGGTTATTCTTGCCTCGTCATATCTATAATCAGCATCAATGCATAGCTGTAATAATAAAAGCTTATGACATGATAAAAAATATGATCCACCTCGCATTACTGATGCTGCTCATATATCTAAAGTTATTTTATCTCGTACAATTATTCCTGGCAATCCAAACAGGGAATATTATGTATGCATAGGGTAATATAATCAATTATAAAGTGAAAACTACGCAAACATAGTTACGATGATTTAAATTTTAGCAATTAGTGGAGAGTTTTACGAGCAGAGGGTGAAACATACCGGGTGTAAGTGTGGTTCCCGCGTTATTATTGTCAGTAATCACGTTTATTACAGACTTCTACCACCCGAGTCTCTACAACCAATTTACCGGTATATAAATGCGCATCAATTTAACTTGTAATTTCAGAGTTATTACAATTACTATAAACATTAAACTCTAACTGCTAACCCTCGATTTCACCTGCCTGAGTTAGCTTGAGAAACGGGATGTAGAGTTCCGACTCTATTTCAATAATATAAATAGGAATGCTGAGCCATTCTTTGCGCTGCTTATATAAAACTTTATTATAAAAAAAAACTCGAAGCTACCGAAACATAGAGCAATACTTATAAAGCTATTATAATCAAAGCTCCACTAAAAAGTTAGGTTACAAGCAATAAAACGCCTAGCTCGAGCAATAAATAACCGGCGCAGAGTGGCCTCATCATCTGCTGACACCTCATATTCATGTATATCTGACTCAATATTCATGTATATCTGCCGCGCCTGCGCACACACCCGCTTTTTATAACAATCCCGCGTAAACAAAAGAACACATTATTGTTGAGTTAGATGAGAATGTCATTCCGTTAGATTACTGGATCTGTGAGCAGGTTCTCAATGAGATACATGTATGCATAACGATTTGGAGTGACTAATGCGCCGGCTAATGTTTATTGCTAATACCGCAACTAATTCCGTAACCTAGGCCTAGCACACACGATACTCTCGACAAGCTGATATTTCTGCAACCATGTGCGGAAAACAGTCAGTTATTTTTTCGTGTACTTAATTTTAAGAAAAACACAATTGTAAATAGAAATAATTATGAGATTGTACTGATTTGAAAACGTAGTTATAAAGAGAATCAAAATAAACACCATTACTGGATATTTATCGGGAAATTATGATTGACGGGAGGAACCTCGGAGAAAAATTGAATTGTTGCGCGGCGAGCAAATTGTGAGTCTGATGGGCGCCAGCGCCGCGACTCGTATTGTTGTGGTTTGTGGCCACGGAAATAAACTCATTATAGAGAAAACGAACAAACAAGCGATTCGGATGCTCAGTCAAAGATTTGAAAGGCTTTTTATTTCGTTTGAAACACTCTCAATAAAATGTTTCTTTTTTCTAGAAAAACTGAATGCCTACGTTCATTAGAAATTCCTAAACTGAATTCAGGACTTGCTCCGCATACGTGAAAGCGCTACATTTGCATAAAGAGAGAAGGCTTCATAGGAAGTGCGCTAAAACCTGGCAGCAAAAGGAAAAATATAACGAAGTTATGAATATTCATGAGCCAACAGTAATGCATAACGATTAGGAAAACATAAAGCGGTAACCAAAAGCGCTAAATATGTTTTTCACAGAGTACAAACTTGCAAAGTTTGAATAGTTATTCGGCAGTGTAGTGCCAAATGTCCCTTGCCTGGCACTCGGCTGTCCATTTATCTGGCACAGCTATCATCTGGCACTCAACACAGTTCACTATTAACTTTGCAACAGTACTTGACATTCCTGTCGTCCTCCAATAGTACTGCGCTATTATGCTCGAACATGTTCCCACTCGCGCTATCTGTTTCAAAGGTACTTGTTTTTCAGTTACCTAGATCTCGCTATCGAAGTACCTAACACCCAAGTTGTGGACTTTTGTTACAGCTTCAGAAGAAATAATTTAAAGAATTAGATAAGAATAAGCGAGTACACAAGAAATTGCTATACATTTTCGATTGTTTCAAAACTTTTCTGAGTAGCCGATTCAAATTAAAAAGTCCAGAGCTGTTTCCTATAAAACAATGAATAAGTATCTTAATTAAAAAGTTCTTTATTTCCCATTATATCACGAAGGATTACTACCTAAAAATAACTAAGGCCACAGCAATCAGCCGTGGGAGGCAACGTCCGGCGTCGAGGATCTCCATACTCTTATAAGTTTTTTCCTCTCGCACACAAGTCAAACTAGTTTGGAGACATTTGCCGGTAACCCTTACATGGTACGCTGATGCGCCAGATCATCGCGGGAACTTGCAGTTGCACTCGCGCGAACCAACCAGAGCAATGAGATAAGGACCAGAAAACAGAGAACTACCAGAATTTCACAAAATTATAACTCAAAACTTCACAATGAATCCTTCTATCTTGTTAGGACCTTTTTGACGATTTTCGAATGAACATAAACACTACTTGAGAGAAAAGCTTGAAGTGTCGCTTATCAATGCCATCTGACATAATCCCTCAATACCCCGACTGAGCTGCATCTTGGCTGATGTTGAAAGCTACAGGAATTAGCATCGTCAGGCTTGAGCACGCAGCTTTACATCCTCCGAAGACATCTCCGTTCATTTGAATATTATAATATTATGAATAATAACGACTTCGTAATCAAATACAAAACCGTTCGGAATTTTATTCATAAGAGTTTTCGTGTTTGTTTCGCTAACTTCTATAAGATTATGATAGACAGTTTGACATTGTTATCATATTTTCTTTCCTACTGATTAAGATTTTCCTTCTTTTTGGATATGTGACGTGATTACAGCTAACATTTTTGAAAACTGCAGGACAGATAATTCCAGAAATCTCAACATGTGACATTTAACAAAAAGTGTGCAATTGTAATGTTATCCTTGTCAAAAATTTAACCGCTAACAAATAACCTTAGGTGATGAATACTTAATTTACTGCTCAATGCTCTCAGTATAACTTTAACGTGTGTCATCGCATGCCTCATGACTGTCCTAACGACTAGTTTACATGAGCTACAGAGCCGAAAAAGTCACGCTCTATATAAATTGTCATGGCAGCAATTTTCGGAATAATGGAGGTGAAAACCCTGATAGTTTAAATAAATTGTTCCATTTGGACACAAGTGACAATTGGTTATATTAACCACATCACAACTGTACCCTTTGTTTATTGATAAATATTTTACATATTCTAAATTATAAATAATCCTTTAACAGCAAGGAAATGCACCATCACAATATAAAGTTTGGCAGTGTAGATTCGCGAGCGCAGCCCAACAGCGCGCGTTGTCAATGACCTAGTTAGGTGCGCGGGCGCCGACTCGCACACCCGCATCCATTATGCACACTCTTAATTGTCGTTTGTCGATAATCGATAGGTGTTATTTTGTGGAATCTTCTGTTAATCCTTTTTGAATGAGTTTTTTTGCAAAGTTCACAAAATATCATCTCAAAGTTTGTGAAATTCATAGAACTTTGTGCTTTGGGCTTATGTATTTACAGGCATGTTTGACTAGTGTGCAATATGTATTCGCCTCCATATTGAATATATAGAATATATAGATGTAGCATGAAGTACAACCGAGGTATTATGACAGTAACAGGAGGCGGTGGTATGCAGTGGCACGCATTTCGGCGAGCTACCGCTGGAGCCAGACGGTCTGACGTAGATATTACATAACTGTCTAACTACTTACTGCTACTGTGTACAAACAGTATTGTATATTGTTGTATGTTTACATGTGTACTGAAGTATGGAATTAAGTCAAAGAGGCCTAACGTTTAAAGCCTCTTCAGTGCGAGGGTGCGGGATCGATTCTCGATTGAATGTGCTTTCTAAGTGTATCTTGATAAACTATCCCAACAATGCATCTACGACCCTGTACTTTTAGAAAGAAATATAGTTACATACTGAAAACAAAGTTATTCACTTAAACAAACTTACATAAAATGAGAAGTACAAGTAATTAGAAGTAGTCCCATCAACATAAGTTAGTACCTATGTCCAGATGTGGCATTATCTCTCTGGCGATCCCGTGGCGCCCGCGCAGTGACGGGAACCTGCCCGGTATAAATAGCACAGATCTAGCCGGCCCAGGCCGTTCCCACTGACCATCACTCTAGTTCACTTGATGCTAACTTTAACTTAGCAACCGGTCCGTTGCTGGGTGATGCAATGGCATTTTTAACTTGTGTTTAATGTTACATTTTCTTTAGTCTCAAAGCGAACGGCGAATATCGATGAAGCGAAATTTTATACAATCTTTCAAGTACAAAATAATTTCATAATAATTTAGTCAATATCGTATGCATATTTGTGCTAAAATTGTTTAGTGCATTGCTTTACAATATGAATATTAATGTTTATCAATGAAAAGCATTGCTAGGTAACAGCAAAGTGATGTATTTGGCAACATGAACAGCAAGCCCGACAGCTTCCCATCAATAACCTGTGAACGCGAGCGATTACCGCGACACTCAATACTGGAACCGCTCACACTCATAACCATAACTCAGGCACGAGTGACGCTGAGCACTCCGCGCCACTCCGCCATGATGTATGGCGCACTACTCTGTGGCGCACCGGGGATTTATTACCGTGCACCATGCTGTACACTTGTCAACCTGGACATTAGTTTTGCTCTGTCTGGTGACAAGTACGGTCGATTTGACACGTTTGTCTTATTGGAAATTCTTAGTTAGGTAATAGTCAAGTATGAAACTGAAAATGTGTCGAAATTGTACACGGCCCCAACAGAAATAGTAGATGCCATTATAGATCCCTACAAATGGTTTCAGTCACTAAAAAAACCTTTTCAATAAAGCTTAGAGAGAGCTTTTCATTCCACTCAGAATTTCTTTCTATATTTAGATTTTTCCTGACCCTTGTACCGCCGCAATTTTGGGCAACCCGTGTACTCTGCGCACATACACAGTAAATATTAACTAAACAAACATTCATAGAATTCGAAGAACAAATATCCCGAGTACGAATAGCTTGTCATAATTATGGAGCCCCATTGCAAATTATGTGTTCATAAATGTGCGGAACGAATGACTTCGCCCTAATGTGATAATTTTATGAAACTTACCTAATGTTTTTTTGGAAATTGAGCGCGTAATTTATCATTTATCGTAATTAAGTCCTTTGTTTTACATAAGAGGTAGTGACACAAGTAAAGAGGCTTAAACTTTTTTGCTTTTAATAAGTCACCCTTACTACTACACTGGTTAGAGCAGTCAGCTACAAAGTGATATCCCATATACACCTATGTCTTCCACAGTATTACACTCTGTCATCGCGCGGTTTCGGCTACCACTCAGGTTAGACCGATAGTTCGCGTTTGTGCTCGGGTTACACGAGATGCAGGGACGTGGGAGTCTGCAACGTATGTACATACATAATGTAGCGAAGCGTCTCCTGCAGGTGATTTCATTAATGTTGCAACATGTGCGAAATGCAATCTTCTGCTGTTTCCAACAAAAATGCAGCGTTATTATACTGATCGCGTGCAAATTCAGAATACATACAACGATAAACAACCGAATGGCAGTGTGAGTGCGCACAATGCTTCAACGATCAATACCGAATGCACGAAAACATGCATACTATTCACAATAGCTTTAAACTATTCACATGTTTGTACAATGAAAACATCGAATTTCGCAATAACAACATCGCTTACGAGAATGTAACGATTATGTTAAACTGCATTGAACTCGCAACCTCCGCGGTAACACACAAAAATGTTGTGTAGCAGCCATTGACGTGATCCTAGCGTCATGACCACCAGGCACGGCAGCATGACTGACTGTCCCGCGACACGACAAACACGACAACTTATCATTCCACTAAACTATTAAGGCAAAAATGGCACGCGGGAAACTCCAATTATGAAGCTACCGGTATTAGATATGACTTCTGGGAATATTCATATTTTCGTTCAAGTCGCAAGGTTTAGCTTATTTTACTGTTTGACGAACTTTAACATACTAAACATGATGATGATTCACATTTTATTTTAGACTTTAACCTTATGTCTGTTACGAACAAAGCTGACTTGTTTTGTTTGGCATTGAATTAGAATTGAAGAGAACATGGGACAAAAGCTTCGTGTAGTACAGCTCTAGGTGCGACATAGCTGGGCTCATAGACAATGGAGGAGGAACACGGGCGAGCCTGTCGGCGCTTCCGGCACCGGACGCGGAGCTCCGGCACCGTCCGGATGCGTCTACTACCGCCCTCAGAGCTGAGCATCATGTACACACATCAGAAGGATCACTACTTAGTTACAAGCGAAAAGCGCTTTATAGTCTTCCGAATATGGTTTTTTATGTTAGTTTCCTTGGTAAACAAGTTCAAAATATACCTTTTTATACAAATGAACCTTCTCCATATTAGTTACAAACAGTGATGGTCTGTGCTCATATATTCGTCTGCAGTTCTGGCATACCGTACACATGTGACTGTACTTTATGATTATGCAAACGTATAGGTATTATTTGCTGAATATCGATTAGCTAAACTAGACTGGGAGAAGCCTAGTCAAACAGTAACTATGTCGGCGATTCAATGTCTAGAGCGAATGTTCATGATAGAATAATAGACTTTAATTGCTAAAAATGCGTGCTTGGTAATTTTAGAAAAGCACAGCTAATGTATTTGTGTCAGTACTTTTCTAAGAACTAAATTAATAATTAACTGAGGTAATAAGTGTATGAATGTATTAAGGTCGTGTCGGACCAGCTGACTGCCTAACTAGACTACACTTAGAAAGTGCACGCTTCTAAGAAGCTGTTAATATCAACTTACTAGCTAATTAGTTCTCCTAAAAGTTATTACCTAGCTTCGTCAGAAATGACGGCGTGACATCAAAAGCACGCAGGCTGTTAGCAAATTACCGACGCTGGTATAATAAAACACTAAATCTTGGAATAATTGTGTCATTAGTGCGTGGTTCACGGACGCTATCAACAGTTTGTTTAATTAACTTAATTAGCAGCGTTAAGTAGGTGCACTTGTGTAATACTCCACTTTGTTACAGACCTATTTACATAAGTTTTCTTCGTATAATACCGAACTGAAATAAAATATTGAGATTAAGAACAGCAATGCAATTGAAATGGAAAATACCGAATCAAGAGACAGTTTTTTTGTAAAAAGAAGTTCGATAAGGAAACTATTATATTCGTTCGTCGAGATAACTTGTTGGATCGTAAGTGATGCATTAATCAAAATGAGGAAAAAGTTCAACTTTATGCATGAATGCACTCAGAGGTCGGAGAGGCATCCAACGTTTTGCAATCAATGTCGTTGTGACTAATCACACCTACATTCAAAGCAAAGACTCAGGAGAGAAACCATGTTTACTGTCTTTTTTATAAACACACTAAAATACATGTCTAGAACAAAACAGATACAAAAAATCTGCAGGGTGTTATTAAGGTTGAATTTATGCCGTAATCTAGGCAACACAGCAGCTCACAAGCCTACACTCGAGGGGTGGACGACCGTCTGCAAATGAAAACAAACCCAATCACGTGAGCTAACAGTAACTGTATTCAAAACAATAACCGATGCTCTGGCGAGCGTACGCGGAACATATCCACCGGTACCCGCGGTGCTGTCGCCACACGCACTCCGCGACCTTCGGACACACGCCGCCTGAATACCAAATAAACCGAAAATACGCATAGTTTTCCGCCGTCGCGTCGAGACGTAAATATTCGTAGAAGTGTTCAGCCGGCGGAGTGGGGCCGTGGGCGACTGCCTTTATACTCGTTCGCAATTTCTTTTTTCATGTGGATGATGTAGCGCCGCACTTACTATGCAGAGGTGTGTACCCGCCTTATTTATTGATATACAGTAGAGGCTTTATTCAGGCCGCATATATACGAAAAGGAAAAGTAAGTAATATTGTGTATTAATATTTGTGGCAAAAAGGTTTTCTGAGAGAGCATTTCGTGCTACAAATAAAAGAAAATGCTGTGAGTGGGTGTATGTAATTTGTTCGAAGCTTCCTCCCTGGCACGCAGTAAATAAGTGATATTCTACAACAACGGTATTATATTGAGCTAATAAACTAATAAAGTTAACAATGTCTGCAAATGTCATAAAGCTGAGTTGTTACGAAGCTCCCGATTTACATATTAATGATACCAGAAGGACATAAAAGAGAGTAGTCAAATAGAAAATAATAGAAATGTATGTGAGAACGACGTCTGCGCGTGCGCAGCATGCAGAGGGCGGCTCGTAGTTACATAAGGCGTTATGTACACTACATGCTATGCTGCACATGTGAAATATTAGCCCGCGCGGCTATTTATAGCGAGGCATTAACTTAATGCGAACCGCCTCAGGACTGTAATCATGACTGATTGATACCGAACATACACAACTATGTGCAAATATAAGGAAACCATGCTTCGACACATGCTTTGACAGACCTTGGTTCAATAATTCTACTAAATATGGAACTAGGTTCGAAAAAGTTTTCGCGACCCTGTAACTCAAAGTGTTCCGAAAACACAAAGATGGAAGAATATGAATTAATGTATTAATATATGTAAGTTATTGGTAGTTTTAAAATCTGTAGTATATATTGTTGAACAATATATTAAGGATATAAATAGAGATTGAACTACCTACATAGTCTAAGGTAATTTCATACAAACATAACAAAATATCACTCTCTGCCATAATAATATTATGCCGAGAAAACAAATTGCAAATGTCTTACTTAGAATGTTCAGGAATAAATAAGATCTGAGTGCTTAGTGCGAGTTTTCGTGAATTTTTTTACGGACTCACATGAGAGCGCGTATACTAAGATTTGTATGGAACAAAAACAGCTCCACCTAGTGTCAAAAATTGGAACCTGTTTTTGTTCCATACAAACAGTGTTGCCAACAGTTGTAGAAGCTTACCACCAGAGTCAACTTTTAAAACCACCAGAAAACCACTAACAAAAATTTATCCCACACTTAAAATCACCAAATTCACCACTAAAAAAATATTGTTTATATTTTATTGTAACCTAAAACAATTTAATCATCCAAAGATGTAACTCGGCAACGATAGAAAATTAAAACAGACAAAGCATTACATCTGTTTAGCAATTCATCCGACCCGATCCGAATCCTTCACAAATTATAATCGGCGTAGTAGTTTCACAAATTGTTTAGTTACGCATTTGACCAATGAATGAGTACTTAATATAATTATATAGTAGTCGTTCACCTTTTTGTTTTGTAGATGCTTTTTTGACATTCCGTGAGACTTCAAATCTCCATAGTAACTCCTTAAAGTTGTACCACAAAACTTACATTTCGCTACTTGACCCGCAGTACTTTCAACATTTCGCCACTAAATAGGGGACTTAAACCACCAGTATTAGTGGAAAATCCACTAAGTTGGCAACACTGCATACAAATCTTAGTATACGCGCTCTCACGTGAGTCCGTAAAAAAATTCACGAAAACTCGCACTAAGCACTCTGAATTTCCTTTCCGTAACCACAATGGCGTATTTTATTACCAGCCGTATATAATACATATGTAGGGGCTTGGCATTGGCGACTGAGGCCGAGCCGAGCTGAGGAAAACCCTGGGTTAGTCACAGCTTCCTACTGACGTGACCCACATTACATACATCATCTCGACAACGACCAGAATAATAAGTAGCTTTAGAATACCTGCCAATACTCAGGTACACTTGAATGAGATGCATGAAAAATCCTCTGTTCAAATTATCGCAATCTACATCTCTTTGATCCTCCAGTCCATGCGACGGAAATATCAATAGAAATCTAATGTAAATGATTGGGTCAATGGTACAGAATCAACAATAACATCGTGTTTTATTTATTTAGTGGCGAAACCGGATTTATTATTTATTGATGTCTATTCAAACATATTTGTTTATACATACAACGTGATATTGACAACAAAAGTTTATTCCGCACCGGTGACTCACATGAGTAAAAATAGGAAATCATCAAGTAATGGTATGTATGTATAGGTCTGTATATATGTAAACATAGGTCCGGGCTGGATTCATAAAATATCAAGTGTGTATGGATATTTGAGATCATGCCTACAGAATGCGAAAATTTACTTATAAAAAAGTGTGAATATAAAATTGGAAATAACATTGCGTTGCGTAAAGTAAAAGGCATAAAAACACATTCCATCAAGGAAAAGGGTCGATAAGCCCCGTCAGGTTCAAAACTCGTAATTCTTAATTTAAGTCGGAGATTTTTGGTCCTTAAGCTCTCACGGGGCTTTTCCCGCAGCAATAAATAAAACGAAGCTTAAACGAACCGCCGCCTGCAAATTACGTCTAAACTTGCTAAATTGAAGGGCCTAATCGTACTAACGCGACCCTGATGATTTATCACTCGAAAATTCACCTAATTATGGCCGTCAATATCGAGCTACCTACGGCGTAACATTTAATACGGTGTCGCTAATAATTTCATAAAAATACTTGTGACATTGTTCATCACCTTGGACGTGGGAGGCTGTCAGTGCCCAGTGCTCCGATGTACCGCGTAATTGTCGCTGGTTAGCGGCTCAGCCGTAATTGGTCCTCGGTTACGTGAATTATGTAAGGCGAGTAATAAATCGCTTATGCGACTGGGGACGCAAACAAAAGGTGTGAAGTTATACGCGCTTGCAAATGTCACGGTTAAACGAACTCCACGCGGCTAATTATGACATCCTGTGTCGTGCGCGAGCCCTGCGCCTGCACAACACAAGCTCACTTGAACAAGACAAATTGTTAGCCTTACTTCAGCGCGCAAGTAAAAGTAAAAGTATATTTCTAACTAGAACACGTTAAATACAACAAACATTAGTTCCATCTAATGTTACCACGTTCCAGTTTTTGGTGTCACGAACATTTGCAGCATTTTTTGTTCATTACAATATTTAGAACAGTTATTAAGATGTTGATTTTTTGCAAACGTGTGGAAAAGAGAGGCAGAGATGTTTGGCAGAAAGTCCCGTACACTTTCACCTGGCGGCGGCAGACGTCCATCAAGGCGGGCTCGCTGCGCACGCGCACCATCTAGAACACATCGACTTCGTAACATCTAGACGGCGCCAGAGCACTCCTCACTAACGGGCCTAATGAATCCGTTTATTAAAACAAAATCAACTGCGTAAATTTCTCATACTACTTGGTCTAAATTAAATTGGAATATAAGGTAACCCTATTACCTTGATTATATTTGCACAATTGTTCACCAAATATTACTTCGCATATTCAAATGCAGAAACAACAATGTACCTAGATAGACTTAGCAAACCTCACTCACTCCGACGATTTGGAATGTATGATAGGCGGGCAAGTGATGCGGGTATCGCCATGACAACATAATCAGTCAGAGAACTGCGCACAAATTGGAGATCATGTTTAATGTTATATGCTAATGTGAATTGCCCCGAACTGTGTAAAGTTTGTGTGAGCGCCGACCACGACCCCAACGTAATTGAGTTGCCTTTGTTTCACCACTGGAACTATTGTCCCAACGGCTTGCTTAGCCACAATTATATCAAACACATACAAAGCTACAAAGACAATAAAGTCCTAACATAGAACCAACACGAACAACAAAAGCCTATTATTCAGGATATACATAAACATGAACTTAAAAAAGTTTTGAAGCAAAGAGTTTTCAGCCAGCGGACTAGAATGACAAACAATTGAATATCCGATAAGCTTTACGTTCATGCTTATCATAGGTACACGGTGAGTGTATACATAAATCACAAACTTTATTCAAAGCAACAATGGCATGACATCTGAAAAGCATCGTCATATTGCAGAAATTACTTCAATATTTGATGGAAACAGCTAGAAAATCTAGAAAAAAGAAAAATAATCTTTGATAATGTTTATTTGAGCGTTATAAGCTGCAAACAAGTCGGCTAAGTATAGCAATACTCAGTGACCTTCTCGTGCTCATGGCGAGGAGCTCGCGGCTGCAGCACTATGCGGTCAATACTCAGTGGCCTTCTCGTGCTCATGGCGAGGAGCTCGCGGCTGCAGCACTATGCGGTCAATACTCAGTGACCTTCTCGTGCTCATGGCGAGGAGCTCGCGGCTGCAGCACTATGCGGTCAATACTCAGTGACCTTCTCGTGCTCATGGCGAGGAGCTCGCGGCTGCAGCACTATGCGGTCAATACTCAGTGACCTTCTCGTGCTCATGGCGAGGAGCTCGCGGCTGCAGCACTATGCGGTCAATACTCAGTGACCTTCTCGTGCTCATGGCGAGGAGCTCGCGGCTGCATCACTATGCGGTCAATACTCAGTGACCTTCTCGTGCTCATGGCGAGGAGCTCGCGGCTGCAGCACTATGCGGTCAATACTCAGTGACCTTCTCGTGCTCATGGCGAGGAGCTCGCGGCTGCAGCACTATGCGGTCAATACTCAGTGACCTTCTCGTGCTCATGGCGAGGAGCTCGCGGCTGCAGCACTATGCGGTCAATACTCAGTGACCTTCTCGTGCTCATGGCGAGGAGCTCGCGGCTGCAGCACTATGCGGTCAATACTCAGTGACCTTCTCGTGCTCATGGCGAGGAGCTCGCGGCTGCAGCACTATGCGGTCAAGTTCATGGCGAGACGCTATCGGATCATATTTCATTCTAACTGGAAGCTATGTAATGCTGATGTATACGAAACAAGATACAATATAAAGTAGCGAGGAAAGATAAAAGCTGAAGCAGTAATAGTATCTGATATTGTTGCAAAGTAACTTAAGTATAACGAATGCAAAGAAATGTGTCAATAATCATTTATAGATAACTAAGTCGTCATTCAGCCCATGTGACTCCCAAACGATGCTAAGAGCAGACTGCTCCAAAAACATCAATATCTCAAGAGCCGGCCGATGGTGTCAGTGTGACAAGTAAAAGTATGCCATAATGAATGAGTGAGTGCGCGTGACTCACTGGCTAACGGGCTGCGCGCGCGCACCAACATCTTATCAAATAAAATATGCGCACAATATTACCTCCGAGCACACAAGTAATAGCTTCCACAATCAAAGCGTTAGATTTGACGTCTATCTCAGCGGAACATTAATCTTCGTAATGTATGCCGAGATAATTGAAACGCGCCACACTGCCGAACGATGAATGTACATTGTACATGTTGTTGTTTATATGGGAAACAATTAGTTAGTCTTCAAAGAGAGACATAATAACATTGACACAAACAAATACAGACTAAAGTCAACAATGTCATTGAACGCTAATTGATCGTAATGAGGCGCAGCTCCTATTGATTGTGTTTGATTAGAGCGGCCGGCGCGCGACAGTGTGAAAGGTCTTCAAGTAACGGTAGTCACTGCGGCGACCGGTAGCCGGCACCCGGCAGCTAACAATGGCGCGATGCTATCTACTGCTGACTACACTTGTAATTAATTGTTCCACTAATTATCTTCTTTTAATAGCACTAAATTACAACCTTTTTGTGCCGACTCCATTCGCTATTTGTTAAGTTACAATATTTTTTGATGATCATGTAAAATATACGATGTGACCCGTCAGTGGTGACATCGGTATCCACTGCAATTGTTGACACAGCTACAATAAAAGGTCACTCAAAAACTGCAACGGATCGTGACTGAAGCGCTTCGTGCTCCGAGCTCCGAGCTCTGAGCTCGAGCTAGGAAGTCTCACAAAGGTCACTAAAGTATTACAACAATGTAGAACTCGTAACTGTGCCTAACTATCATCTATCTGATCGGGACGAACGTTGCACAATCCTAATTGTTATCGGAATCTACTGCAAAATTGGAAAGTGTCCCACTTCTGAAAAACTGCATCTTTTTCAACACTTTGTTTATGATCCGCGAGAAGATTGTTGTATCTAACAGTGCGCTGAACTAGGGTTCGTTCGATAAACGCTTATCATTAGAGCGCGAAGCACGTGCTAAGTAATGTTTATTTATCTCGATCACAGATTTATGACTTTTCTAACACGTTTTTAATGTTAACTTTATATTCGCTCTTTATGTCCAACAAAAACAGTTATGCCAGTTATAGGCACTCTATTTCCTTATCAGCTGCGTTGTATAGGCATCGAGATATGTGTGTGAGTAGCGTCTAGACCGCGGCTGTGCTCGCTCGGCACGTACATGTCTAATCGCGCGGCTTTGCTTGCGATCTGACGACTGATGGCAGGGAGATAACGGCCGCCTATTGATCGCTCGGTACACATGCATATTGTCACGCTTCACGACGAAACGGGTTAAGAAGCACCAAAGTTTGCCTAGAATATTGCGAATATTGTATTTGATATTTTTATGCGCTAGTAAATGAAGCTAAACAATAAATACATGATGAATTATAATCGAGTAGCTATATAATGGATGTGTTCGGTGTCACCTTTAAAATGAAATGAACTATTCGTATACAATAAACGAGTTATCTGTGCGTCTAAGTTATTAAGTTGTGTCACAGGCCTGCATGTGCTGCTCACACAACTACAATAACAGTATTGTGGGCACACACGGGGACACACTCATCTAAAAACAAACTTGGCCACTATTCAATAATGCGCGTATTTACGTAATACATTTTTTGCAATAGTTTCATTGCTATATAATGTTGGCAGTTTTTGTAAATTGGGTTTGTTCAGCCATTAAGTGGAGTTAACGCACTAATGACGACTCGGTTTGTTTATAAAATGTTATAACAATATAACATTAATGTATGTTACAACTTCGGGGAAAAACAAAGTTACCAGTTTATTGAAGGATGCCGTTGCAGTACGATCAGCTTCGAAAAAGAGCGCAAGTTCTGCAGCAACAGGGGAGGAACTTCGTCAGAAACCAACAAACACGTATCTTACGATGTCCACACGAAAACTACAAAGGTTGATGTGGAAACAATTAGTGTTGGAGCGTGTAAGTTGGTGCAGTGTTTACTATTAGCGCGAAGACTCGGCCGCCGTCGTCCGGCTATTGTTTCCCGCGGAATTTTATGCACAACAAGAGTCTGGAGCCATTGTCCACGCGAGTGAAAGTGTATGCCTCACTTGCGTCACTCAATCTTGTGCCTAGTTTTTACTGTATCTGTTTTGTGAACTCACTATCCGACAGTTTGTTGCTCTCGTACCAAAAGAGGAATGCTAAAGTTCTTCGTACAGATAACCCAATTGCAATCAATGTAGTGTACTTCTACTAATGCTAAACTAAAGTGAGTATCTTATTTTATAAATTCTCTATTTCTATAAGATTGAGATTAAGATTCTCTCTATGAAATAAAGTCTCCTTTGAAGCTGTGCAACAGTCTGCGGCTGCGGATTAGCGCCGCCACTATCAATTAATTATCCATCTCTGAGAGGAGCTCCAGCTAGTGCTTGACAAGATAATCTCCTTTGCAGACTAGTCTTTCAGATCCCTTTAACAGAATAACTAAATATGTTCGTTATGATGTCTAATATTAGAGCACTCTCGGAGGGACCGCGCGTCTGACTGTAACGCGACAGGTAACTACGCGGAGCTAATGATATCATGTTTGAACTAATAAGTCAAAACATCAGCCGCCGCACACGAACACTACGACTCTAATATACTCGTCTATTCCTATTTTGATGAAGCGATTCCAAATTACTTGCTCGTCACGGCCCAACTATAAATATCGATTATCTCAGCTTCAAACTAGTCAATATTACTTCGGTTCTAACTTGAAACTCAGACAGAATATTAAACGCTAATTAAATGATTCGAATTCGCGTGAAAACGTTACCACAGTGGAATTTTGTCTAACTTTACCAGATACCCTACCTAACTTGACCCGCTTGGTATTAAACTTTAATAGCCCGAAAGTGGTTTCAAATTCTATCAGGACATTTTCACGCGGTGACCGCTCTTTTTCGGTACCTTACCTGCTTGTTGAAGGACACTGCAGTGCGACTACATAGTCCATGTTACGTAAGTTCTTAAAAGCACGCGCGTAACTTAAGCCGCAACTAAGTACAAGATGACTCGATCAAATCAAACGTAACTGAGGCCACTAAAGTTACTAATGGTCCTTAGATTCCTAATCGGTTTTACTATTAGGAGTATGTATAGGTATGCAGACAACTAAGCTTAGAAGGAAATGTCAATGTATTAACTCAAATAGGCATTATAAGGTACATTCTTCTACTTTATTTATCTAACTTGAAGCACTCGCAACTTTAAACACCGTGACTATACCTAAACTAGACTAGTTCGTCAAAGCTAAACAAGTAAGCTAAGTAACATATTGTCTGTACATAGAGGAGCACGTTGGGAAACTCAGTCAAGGCGTGGCCTGCACATAATATACAAGTACATTTCATAAAACAGTTTCCACTTTCGACGCACACTCGATTTGAATAACGAAACTGAATGAAGGTAATGAATGCGGCCACACGTGCGCCGCGCCTGCGCCCGCGCATACCGAGCGCCGCGACCTCACGGCAAGAAAGTGACGCCTGCCTATGCCGTGATGCTACTCCATCCAGACGAACTTGTCACTAAAGACTTCAATGAAATTAGCAATGGTGTGGGTAGAACAATTTAAGCCTGAAAGCTCACTATCATAAAAATCTCTGTTGGAACAAGACGCTGGAGGGAGAGATAAAGAAGAGAATGCTGCAGAGCCTAAGGTCTACAATAGACCTTAGATCTTTTTGCTACGTACAATCGTTAAGTGCAGTCCAAATTCCATTTAGCATCCTAACTTAGAATCTGTTTGCTCTAAGAAAACACTTACTAGCAATTGATTCATTTTTAACAGAATATAAACTATTATACAACGACTTAAAAAATCGACCTTAACCCAAGCTCAACTCTGCTTATGATACGCGAAAACTTCGTGTTAAATGGGTATTGCTCAAAGCTGGTAGATGAGGTATGTGAGTGGAGATGAATCACTGGTCAGGCGTGACTCGCGGATTATACACATTTGTCGGAGGAGCTGCTCCGGCGCATCTCGCGGTAACGAACGGCCTGTATTGTTAGTATTGTGAATCATGACTGTTAAACGACCTGCTGTTAGAACTTACTGCAATAATAACATCATATCTTACGCCTCTTTTTCCAGAAGGCTTAGAAAACTAGCACTTCTGAATCCCAATGCGAATTGAAAGTTTTCATAAATGCTTTGATTGCATACAACATAATCTCAAAAATGATAAAAACTACAAGTACAATAAGTTTGTCTTGTGGATCGTGCATTATCTACATTCTACAACTTCTGTCGCATTTTTGCACTCAAATGTAGCTGTAAGTGGAATCATCATGATAAAGAGACACGAGTCCGGTATTGAGAAAACAATAATGAAAAATAACTCGTACCTTTTATTATTGTATTCTAGGAATTGGGTTATACGAATCATACGAAAAGTCTAATGATTTCCAATTAAGAGAAATGTAGGCTGATACCAAATTTTTACTGAATTTTCAATAATCAATTTCTGATCTTTTGTTCATTATATTTCTATTATAGCAAATACTTTCGGTTAATAGAAAAGTTAGGCAATAAAAAATAAGATATTTTTATATTCCCTTTTTATATATTTTTAACCGCAAAGTATAAAATAACCATAAACATGGTAAATGGACGCGAAAGGGTCTTACTCCGCATTATGTTGCAACGTTATCTCTGACAGAAACAACCAAGATGGACGGCGCTTAAAAAACATAATTGAATTTCGCATTCCTGTGCCGAGCGGACTCGGAACAGGTACGAGATGCCTCTGATAACCGCATGTTTGGGGACTGCCGCATTCTATACACATAACTGCACTGCAGGAAATTACGATGATCGTTGTCAAATACTATCAGCTTTAAATATGTAAGTGTGAATGCCCAGCAACCACGTGATGGATGCAAGTGCAGTGCCACAGGCAGCTCCCACGCTAAGACGTCGCTTATCAGCAATTGTGTTGCATTGAGTGCGTGCTGCTCGGCTAAAGTGAAATGTACCGTATTTTGGATGCTAACTTAACTGAAAATAAAGTTGAACCTTATTTCGTTTTCTGAATTTATAAAAGAAATATCGCGCGAAAACCTTCTTGCTAGTCGGGAAGTGCTGTGAGAGTAGAATGTTGAAATACTCAGGTCAAGTGTAAATAAAATGCTCCCGAGCTAAAACGGACACTGGAAGTGTAAGTGGTGAATATATTTCCAAGAGTTCTCCTTGAGGCTCAAGACGCTCTGCCCTCTCAGGCGAGTGCAACTGTCGCGGCGGTAACGCTCCGCGACACCCGAGCGGAACAAAATCTAAATGTCCTCAATTTAAATATTAGCTAAGTACAGCTCAGCCTTCAGCCTCGTCGCGACCTGAAGGTTGCACCGAGTTCCTGCGTCTTCGCCAGCACAAACCGACAGTCATTGAGTCACGCCGACTTACACACTTGCAATTGGTCCCGTCTCTCGCAGAACAAACGGACAGGTTTAATAATTTGCCAATTACAGATTGCATGTGTTGAATTAAGTAGCCAGTGCAATATTTGAACTGAGCACTTGACAAGAGCGCGCATGCAGTGGTTGGTGCAGGCGGCAGAGGGGGTGTCCGGCCGGAGGTGTGCTGTATGGTAATGGGATGGAAGCTCGCGCTATCGTGTTCCGATCGTGTCCGGTGCAGTGTTGCTATGCGCCGCTGAGCACACACGACGAGTCATTGCGATGCGAGCGGCGCGGCGCCGTCGCGCGGCTAGCGCCGCCGCTTGCGACACCCGCGCGGCACGGCGCGACATCGGCTCGCACGCCGCAACTATTATTACCATGGATTATTCGCGATTCACGCGGCGCTCCAACAATTATGTTGCGCAAGTATCCGCATTCAAACTTTAATATTCGCCGCGCGTCACTCGCTTCTACTTCAATTCACTTGTTTTAATTACATAAGCTGTATATAGGCATTTAATGCGAATATTTATGACGGTTGCTATTTTCTTACAACTGGTTTCACATTAACATTGCATCGTCTCATCTGCATACAATTGAAAGATCAAGATCATCGGCCGCGGACTGCACGGAGGAGCTAGCTCGGCGAGCGTGTACAGCTACTTCTAATCGTAACCTACATTCGGTAATACTAGTTCTAATCGAAGAACAAGTGACCCGCGAACACAATTGCTGTAATGTACCGGTATTTGGTCGCGCGTCGACGCGTGCCGTGCGCCCGCGCCGCCCTCACCCGGCCGGGGTCCTGCGAGCGCCTCCAAGGAGAACCAGCCTGACTCACGTTTAGTGGACGATGATACAACAGGTTATTGCATTGTTATTTCGGCGTTATGCATAAAATAAAATCACCAGAGGTCATTGTGTCACGAATTAATATTCCTGATGCGGAGTGATGCCGCTCAGCCTTCGCCGGCAGATGGACGTGCTGATGAGCACAGCACCACCCGGGCCCCGGCACCAGCCTCGCGCACTGCACTCGCACGCCGCACGCCGTGTGCGCCCGCACTCACACTAATCAACTCCGACATAATGGCATCTCGATAATAGGTTTTATTATACAACACCGTCTTTTATTGTGTGCAAAACTAAACACGGAAAGTAAACGACTTTAAACAATCCGTTTCAACCGTCAGAGAAACATCTGCTGATTAAGGTATTCCGGGCCTACTGCATACTCGCACCGTTCAAGTAAGTTGATCGTAGATCCTTTCAGTTAGCGAAGTAATTTCTCCAACAACCAAAGAATCTCTATTCCGTTATGGAGCACACTGAACGTGCCGGTGACTCAGTAGTCACTCGTGATTCACCTCTTCGGCTGCTATTGAAACTTCGTGACCTTTCATTGGCGTCTGTATTGAGACATTAAACTAATAACTTGCCGATACAATACAATACAAACGATTCATTCGAGGGCCATCAACGTACGACCGGCCGCAGACTCGCTACTATTGACGAAACAACACACTACTGATATAATTCAGTAAATCAAAGCGAATTTGTAAGGATGTGTGTAGTTACAATTTTCCGGAGGGAAAACACCGGTCAGGGGAAAAATGGAAATTGTTTAATAAGCGGCCGTGAGACAGTACACAGTGGGTACTCACAGGGTCATGTTGTTGTTGTTGATGTCGGGGCTCGGGGCGGAGACGCGCGTTATGTTCACAGCACAGACACGTATTCGTTATGGCGTTTAGCGCGCGGCCGCCATACCGTCCGTCCGCGGCGAGGGTTAGGACGCGAGTGGAGTGGGTGGCGGCCGGCGCGCCAGCCGGCAGCCGTGCCGTGCTGACTCCGCGCACCAGCGCCGGCTTCCGCACGTGTACGCTCTGCAGCGAGACGCCGCAGCCTACATTATGCTCCTTATCGTAACAACCATGAAATCGCTTTATCGATCATATGCTTGGAATTATGATGCATTCATAGCTAGTTAACAACTCGTTACAACAGTTAAACTAACACTGCACATAAAGAATTGTTCACTTGCTGTAACACAAAGCGCCATGTTCCAGAAAGCCTAGAATATTCCAGACGGATGACTACAAAGCTCAGGATAAATTGTTACCGAGCAATTTAGCGGATCGGTCGAGTGAGTTTAGTCTCTTTTGAGGACAAAGAAGTTAACAAAAATTGTGCGCAAGTACATGAGTTTATCCGAAACGTACTTTTTAGGAATATTTTAGGTACTATGGGATAAGTATTTCCTGCTATTTCCATGCCGAACCCTATTTGAAACATTTTGGATATAATACTCATGTAGTCAATAATTAAATATGACATTAAGTAAGTTGTCAGATGAAACTTCATGAATTCGGATGACATTAAGCCCGGCCGCAGACATCCGGTTTCCGGATACGATTTCCTGATCAGGAATTAAGCTTCGGGATTCCTTGTCACTAGCGCACATATTCGGTTTTTTTCATTCTGAATTTACATGGCCAGTACGTAAAGAGGAACCATATTGAAGGCACGACATCATGCACTATGACGAATTGATTGCTGTTGCACTTTTACTGGCGCTAAACAAGAAAAAGAGGAAACGACGTTACTGGGAACACCCGTCGAATGCTCAAAGATTATCCGAAAGTCAATTCTATTTTAAAACAGCTAAATTACGAGCATACCCAGAAGAATTATTTATTAAGTATTATAGAAAGTCCATTAAATCCTTTGATGAACTTCATAAATGTCTTTACTAACAATAATGGATTGTTATTATAAAGGCATAGATATGAGATAAATAAAAAAAAACTCATTATTTTTGGGTGTATATTTATGTAAATATGTGTACGTTTGTTAATTGTTCAATAAACAGGATTTTTTTTATAATATTTAATACAAAAATAAAAACATATACATATAAAAAGCCAGTCACAGGCGGGCTCTGAATGCTCTGATACACGTCCATTCGGAACAGGGCTACCTTGATTCAGAATGAAAATTTCCGTATGTGTGCGGCGGTCGAACCAAATTGTTCGCGAGCGCTGCGTTCGGAATGACGTCATCAGGTTTTATTCCGTTCTGAGTACCCGAACACACGGAGAAAATTTTAAACCGAATGTCAGGTTTTTTTCCGTCCGGAAATAGTAAGAACGTGTGCGCTCTTGTGAACATCTACTATATAAAAATAAGTCCGGTTTTCCTCCCTGACGCTATAACTCCAGAACGCACGAACCGATTTCCACGGTTTTGCATTCGTTGGAAAGGTCTCGGGCTCCGTGAGGTTTATAGCAAAGAAAATTCAGGAAAAACAAAAAAAAAAAATATCACCAAACAATATGTTACATAAAACGAAGCCATCTGGTGGCGGAACGGAGTTCGCCGGGTTTGCTAGTTTTGTATGAAAAAAGAGCATTTCGGTTTCCAAATCTGAATTCCTGATCAGGAAACCGTAACCGGAAACCGGATGTGTGCTGCCGGGCCAAAGTATGTTGGACTGAAAAGTACCTATATAATTTCCAACGTAACATTGTCATAATTTCAGATTTTTTTCAGGTCACAACTTGAGACTTATAGCGATTGGGAAATGGTGAATCTGCTTTAGAATATCTATTACAATCTGAGTCTGTGTTAGTTAGTGCTGATGACTCCTGTGGGTGTCCCCCGGTGCAGTGGAGCGTGCCGCCCAATCGCCCAGAACGCCGCGCACCGTGCATTATTGTATATTCGACAGTTTTACTCCACTTACTCACTCATGTTTCATTTCCTTGTTAACTATTCTAACAGTAATAAGTAATTTCTCCGATTTCTACATTATTGGGTAGATGGTTAAGTACCTAAGTTAGTAAGGTCTAAGCATATAGGTTCTAGAATCTAAAAACTTTGGCGAAAACAAATTAGTGTCACAGATACGGCTTATTTGCTCTAGCTGAAATAACTGTCGCAAACATGTAAATTGTAAGTACACATTATGTAGTTTTCAGCTACAGCGTGTATGATCATTATCGAGTTATCGACAAACAAGCTGCATGCGCGTGCGCGTCAGTCGCCCTACATAGCGACTAGCGACCTGCGCGCGCGACGACAAATTGCGCCGCACGCAAACTGCGAGGCGATGGACTTACTATGAATTTAGCAATAAAAAACTTAGGAACATAAAAATATACATAAATCTCTATGTGTGAGGACATGGCAAGATTTTGTAAATGACGAAATCCCAGGTTCGATTCCTGAGATACTCTAATTATTTAAGTGGAAGTTTAGGCAGCTCGAGATATTAGTTACCTATGAGACACAAGTGTCGTGATATTAGGATTTGGTTTAATCAATAAAGGACAAAGGAAGCCGCCCAATCTCCAAACTAATATCTTATCCACGAATAGATCACATTAGTACGGTAATTGAGTGCACCTACACAATACACATTATAGTATACATACCTTGTTCCCATGTGATTGAATCACGGCGAGGTACGGGCCGAGCCGTATGATCAGCCCACGTCGGCCACGGCTGAACATCCCTACAAGTAGCTAATGATCCGCTAATAGACATTGATGTATTGTTATTGTTACTTGTTTAGTTTATTAGTTCACCTCTGCCTGACCCCGTACAAATCTACTGAAAGTAGTAAACAGAAACACTTAAAAGCTATAAATGGCAGAATAAAAGTAGGAGCTTTCATTATTTTACTTCGTCCATGTATCTTGTATATTAATTTTAACCAGATTTTCTTGGGACTACGTTTAATTAATCACCATGTTATCATAAAATGTATTCTCGTATCAACTGGCTTTAATTGACTGCCTTTGTTATTGTGGTTTCTATTGTAGATTAAATCTAAATATGGCACACGCCCAAATGTACAGAAAGACGACATTATTGCGAGCTTGTACTCGTAAACAAAGGCCCGTCGTTCTCTTTGCTACTGTTCAAAGAGTTTATTGCAGAACCTAGTTTTTATGTAAATTGTGTCGAGTTACAAAGAGGGCGGCACTCGGAAGGTGTCGGCGGCAAAAACAAGTGAATGTCAGCTATTAGCGAGATAATTGTTTACACTGATCTAGTGGAAGATAATGGAGTGAGCTCTTATTTACACTAGTTTTATATTGTCATGGGACACGTGCTCCGTTTATACAGAGTATCGTGAGCAGATCGATCAACGTCGTGTCTGTAACTGTGTTGCTTAATGGTCATTGCGATTGATTTGGAGAATACACCTTATCTGGATGATCATCACAGCGTAATTAATGGCACTAAAAGAACCATAACTATTTTATGAGCCTAACCTAACAAAAACACAATTTAATCTTAGATATTACATTATTTAGAATTGAAATGAAGAAGATACCTCTAACAAGAAGGAAGTAGGTACATTCGACGTTGTTTGGTGATCTCATCGTCAAGACTTGCATTATTGCCTTTATCGCTTAAGTTCAGATAAAGCTTCACCAAGCCCGTAATCAAGAATAAAGGAACAAAAAGATAACATTCTTTTCATTATGATTGTTCAGGAGACGAGCTCTGACGCCGCACTTCCACCACTAAGAACCATGACGCGGCACTTTTCTACGAAACGCTCATTAACGGGATATTGCATTCACGAATTTTTACCATTTATCTACACAAGCTGTATTGAGAAAGTCAATATTTCTTAAGAAATATGGAATCAATGTTGAAGGTATTTAACCTGCCGACGCGACGCTTCGACATGACTAATTAACTGTGTGTATTTTCCTCTAAATAATTTATACATGACTAATATTCATTCCGCTATATGTATTAGAATGAGTTGCCCAAAAAGCATTACACTTTGAAAATAGTAAATTATTTATGATACAGGAACGGTCAAAATGTACAATATAGGCTACGTAGCGCGGCGTAGCAGACCGTAGCGTTCTGTAGCGTAGCATACCGTAGCGCTCGCCTTGTTAGTGCTCTATTATTATATAGTTGTTGGGATTCGCTTTAGCCTCATCATGAAATACATATATTCATTAGGTAAAAACTGTGTATTTGGAGTAACTATTTGTACTATAAAGATACAGTACAAATGTGACCTTTTAGCTATTTACTTTTAATAAGAAAGTTGACATTCTTGGAAATGGAAATTGGTGTCCGCCCTCACAATTCATAATTTCTAGATAATTAACTTAGCTTGAAAGTTAACCAAACAATTGGTTTGGGATCCACTGCTTAACAGTGTGTCCCCTACAGTTACCGATACAGACAACAGACCATAGAGATGCATTTTAAAATTAAATTATTCATCGTTGATCAGAAATTCGTTTTTGTTGAAACACCAGGCGAACAATACATTGTTAGCACGCGCCGGTGCCCGGCTGCGGGACAGCGGTGCTCAAACTTGCGAACAACAATGTTGTTCGTAAATAAACATTGATGACAAACATTAAATATCTAACTCATTTCTATGAAAAGTTATATATTGTATAATAATAAATAGTGCTAACACAATGGCACAATAGTGTGTTATGCACTGACTCAATACATAATCATAAACGTAATTGAGATACATTATGATACTGTGATTCTTATTAGCACACGCACGCTTATCGTCACCGCAATACAACGTGGTTAAGATAATATTTCAAATAATACCCGTCATAAATAATACTTAGTGTAGGTCCTGTATGATGAAGGTTGGGCACCGCTGCTCGGCGTAATCAACGGGTTGAGCAGGGCACGGTCTGTGAGCGGCGACCTTTACAAGGCAGCACCTACACACAGCGACTGTATCCATTTACCGACAAATTATCTCGTGATACATGTCCCTCATAGCTTTGTCAAAATGTTAATTAAGGGAATGCAAAGGCTCATTATGTGTGACCAATCTTTCAATAATTAATTGTGTATTCAATCATTGAAAGATTGATTAAAACTTATTCAAGAACAGTTTGTACAAAACATTAGATTTCTATTAAAAGTTTTGTTATACTAACTGATATAAGATAAGATAGCGACATCGTACCAATTACTCAATAATTACCCTACCTTACCCTACCTACATACAGGTTGTTGTGTAGGTAGATAAAAGGGATGACGGCCATGGCTAAATTAGCCGTCTGTTTTATCTATTTTGAGGTGTTATTCACGCTAGGCAGGCTCGGCATAATGCGGCGCGTGAAGGCTGAGCGCGCTCGGCCGCCCTCCGCCCGCCCAGCTGCCCGCCCAACCGCCCGCCCAACCGGAATGCGATGCAAATCACTAACAAAAATATATTTTTACTTCGATATTTTATAGAGCTTTAACAGTGTCCAATTAAAATTTTTCACTTCGATATTATTATGGTGGAATACGGGTCCAGTGGATTGAAACTAAGTAATTGCTTGGATATCTGCGCATCTGGTCTAGGCTCCCACCTGAAACAGAGAATTTCACTTTATTATAATGTTATGCTTCTATACGTTTTACTCCCACATTATCTGACATGGTAAATTACTTGTTTGTCCGCGCAAATTATGCTCTGCGTCAGCAAGACCTCCCCAGTGTTCCTGAGAGTTGTGTGGGCGGCAGGTCGTAAGCTCCGGCCATCTACCTGAACAAGCTCTCAAACTATATTAGTGCAGCGTCAGCCGAGGCGATATCGCTCTATGCCTAGCACCCACGGTCTTTGTGTACTAAGTGTATTCAATATTGATGGCTATATCCTGGCTATATTTAGTACTGGAGGAAGGAGGAAGTTTAGAGCTAGTACTTTTAGGACACAAAACTGTCTTTCGGTTACCATAACTTTCATACAGAAAGTCTACTGATAACATCCCATAGGTAACTAAATCAAAAATCTCGTAACTCAATATAATATTCTATAATTGGAAACAAAGTATCAGTGCTACATAGCGACAAGTTCTGCGCAGTCAGCAGTTTGCGCAGCGCGTGTGACAAGTGCAGCGTCAGCGGCTAATTGGGAGCGGTGTCGCATTGCACGCCGTCAGGTGCGCCCGCGCCACTGACCCAACGCTGACGCAGCATACACATCACGCGATGTGAGGCAAATGTACTAGAACATACTCTCTTATTCTATGCTTTAATAATATAATGTCACCTACTTAAAATTGTTTTTATATTCTTAGTATATTTTGAGAGGTCATATTTTTCAGAAAGACAAATATAGTAATTGCGCTAAAGTAAGCATAAGATTTATTCAACCATGCGAGATGAGGACTTAATTTATGCGCTTAGTACGAAACTCTTCATTCATCGTCTGAATACAAAGCAAGAAAGATAATCATAAACTGTTTAGGGTATTTGTTGCTGCGTGCTCGTGACAATAGACATCACCTGTGTGGCTCGAATATTTCGTGGATGACACAATAAGCTTGTGTGTCTGTTGACGCATTATCGAGAACAATCAAAGGATGCGTGCGAGTGATACGCCGATATGCGCACACGCACCGCCGCGGCGTCACGTGGGGCACACAAACAAATACGAAGGCAAATGACCATCAACTAAATCATATTTTTTAAAAGTCTAAATACAAAGTCACAATCACGAATAAAACTCATCAGTTTTAATTGGTAACAACCTAACATTAGACAAGCAATGTAATACTGTAGGAACCTAAAGGTCATACAGAAACATTTTCCCAAATTTTCCTGTAGGTTAACAATAGCCCATTTATGGCTTACGTGAAATATTCTTACGTGGAATACCTGTCGAAATGGTTCTACTGATATTACTTTACCTGAGCAATATTGTCGATTCTCAATGCATGCGGCATTACGAACATTGTGCATCGTACATTATTGCAGCTGCGTCAATGTTAATGCTTAGTTTACAAATTCTAGCGATGTCTTGGAGTTATTATAGGCGATTCCGTCATCCGCGGACACACCACTCAGATAACTTCATTTGAATGTCGTGTGCTTTGAAGTCACCTGTCTCGAGATATCTGTTACTGTGATCTTCTTGAATCACCGCTTTAGCTTAAAAAAAAAATATATAGGAATGCATATGTAGGTAGATAGTTTTAAACAAGTATTTATAGTTATGTACACCCACAGGGTACACCAGCTTTACATCTCAATTCAACTGTAAAGCTTAGCACTACTCATGGCTCAGATCGCCTTTAGAATCGAAAACAAAAAGTATATAAGTTGAAACTCGGCTTTCCAAGGGAAAAGCTTCCCTCCGCGGCAGCCTGGCGCGACGCCAGCGACAGCGGTTTAACCCAAATACACGCGTTTACGTGCTGTTGTGTCGCTGCCAATGCCCACCGACAGCTGTTCGCAGGAACGCAGTTATATCATAGTTTACAACTCAACAATTATATAAAATTAGAAAGAAAATAGATATAAATAGAACCAGGATCTCCGAAACATAATAATTTTCTTTTAATCTCGTCAGCATAAATAGACTACGAGAGCCACGCACTAACAATTATAACATGACGTTAAATCAGCTAGGACTCCTCATTTACTATATGATTGATTATGCATGCCTAAAAGTAAATGACATACACCGTTCGGTTAGACTTCTCTTCGAGTAATAATGTAAGATGTAGTGGCGGCACCAGCCAGACCGGACCGGACCGGGCGACAGCGACGATCAACTCGTTAACGACAGGTCGCTAAGCGTAACGCCAAGTTTTATTTCACCATTTTCATGCTAAATACAAGAGGTAGCTTAGGACGTCGACACACCAGCGGCATTTGTGGCAGTCGTAAATTCAACAGAGATCAATTAATTCATTTTATATTTTGATATGTTAAAAATCGCTACAATACTTGGTCATTTCAAAAAAGTAGGCACTAAGAGCTTGTCTTATTTACGTATTCCTTCCGTATAAAGTATAAAGTTATTCAAATACCTACATGGTAAACATCATACCTACATAGTCGGCTGTGTATATAGTAATGAGGGCTTTTCAGGTGATTCATGGGTTTAAATGAATTAAGCAGGCATTTCCACCGCAGGGGGAACAACCCTAAATATTCGCGCGTGTGTAACAAGCCCGGTTGACGCGTGTTATCCCGGGCGCTCGTAAAAACGTCCCGCGACTTAATTGCTTTATTTTTACGCTTTATTGGGCTCCCGGAGTCTTGGCGCTCACAACGGTACCTCGATATCTTGTATTTTTTGCCTCCGAGTGCACGATACACTTAGTTATCTGAGTTAAATCAACTGCGTGACCTGCTGCATGTCACCGCGACGCTTTTAGCAATACAAACAAAAACTCTTATACGGCAAATACAAAAGAAATCTTCATAGAATTCAAAATGCAAAGCATTTTTGACCAATTATTGTTTTATCTTAGTAATATACGTGTATTATAATAACTTCGATTGATATATACCTACTTATTACGAATATTTATAATAAAAATAAATTATCTTCCAACGGTACTTTTAGAGGTGATGTATAACTTGCAGGTGTTTAGAGGATGAGGAAAATCAAAAAAACTTTAAACATTTATTTATTACTTACTGTTCTCTGCATTGATTTTCCCTAAAATAAAACTTTAAAATAAAACGTTACACTCCGTAGCTACGAGTACATGTTTACCTGTACACAAGATGAGTTTACTATAACAATTGCTGCTCCAATTGCACTTCTACCTATTTTTTTCATGCCGCTATATTTCAGGAGGTCTATGTGACTAATATTTTTTTATACATGTATATTAATAAATTAATCAAACTGGGAGAATACAAACTACACCATACGTATTCAATTAACAGCCGTAGTTTTACTGCTACATTTTACAGACTATACTTATTCAGTTACCTATATAAACTAGCAATCAGGCTGAAAGCAGCCTATGTGCGAGTATACGGTGCTTCCATAGTGGCGCTGATTGAGTCAGGTCACGGGGCACGAGCGAACCTGAACGGACCTCACGCAGTGCACGAACTACAGAAAGTCAACTCACCTGAGTCCTTCAGTAAATGGAATAATAATTTTAGGTATTCATAATTTGTTAACAGGTGATTTTTAAATTGATCGGGTATTTTTGCTTATCGTTTCGTCGCCATTATGATAATGATATTTGAAACCCCATTTAACAACAAAGTAGTTATATGTTGGAAAAATAAATGTTCCCAGATAATGGAATGATAATGGAATGATGGATGGTTGGCTTTTTCATGTTTTACGTCTTCGGACGTATCGGTATCGGATAAACAACTGAGATACATTGGGATGCAGTTTCTGTCACAGATTTGATAAAAAAAACCTCAAAACACTATGTGTTGGTTTCAATTTTAACTTAAAGAATTTGGTTTTAGAGCTGTCCTTTCTCAATACATTTTTATTGAATAATGATGACACCGATTAGACATTTATTAAAAAAAACCCAGTGTCTAGACGTTATAGCTTGTTAGTATAGTTTCGGGTGACACGATGGGAGCTGGCAACATTGTACAACGCGCAGGTCAACCTAGCGGGGGTTACGTCACCCCGGTTCACGGAACCTATTGCCAATATCGGTACTGTAACTGGGTCACCTGTGGGTGCATCGAACGTAAACATGCGGCGCGGAGCGTGCCTCGATGTATCGGGTGCAAGTTTCGCGTCAGCAGTTTTGTCGCCGTCACCGCTGTCACCGCCGAACGCTGAGTCGGCACAGTGCGCGCCTCGTGCGCCCCGCTGCCCCGCTCCCGTCCCTGCGGCTCCTCCGCTCACCGCCGCTCGACCGCTCGATCAGCTGCTCGTTTCTGCAGCCTCGGCGAAACATCAAAATGTACGTCGTGACTACGCTAGCGTCATAGGTAGCAAAATTGATGCTACGAAGAAGCCCGTGCCCGTAAAGGGACAGAATCGGGCTGACGATGAGGGGTTCGTTACGGTGCAAAGGAGGAAGCGCCGTCAGCGAACCAACAAGAATCGTTGCGGCACGGCTCCTGTTGAGCCAAACATCAAAATTCGTGCCGCCAAGCCGAACACCCCGGTGTACATCTCCCGCCTACACTACACCACTAAGGCGGAGGACATCGTGGAGTACGTGCGTCAGAAGCTGAAGTACGCCCCGAGAGTGCAGCTGCTGGAGTCGCGCCATAACGCCAACTTCAAGGCGTTCGTGGTGCGAGTGCCAACGTGTTTCCTGCACCTCGTGTTGGACGAAAACTTCTGGCCACAGGACGTGGTGTTCCGTCGCTTCCGCGGACAAGTGCCACAGGACCGCACAGTGCCATAGTGCATAAGGAAGTGCTATTAACATAGTTTTAAGTTTTTATTTACTAACAATTTTGTATAACATATGTATGCTAGTTTTAAGGTATTTATCTATGGGCCTTTGATGCCTGAAAATAAAGGTGATTAGATTTGAATATTGGCGACACTGTGACGTCACCCGGCGACGCCTGCCTACTGATCCACTGTTATGTAATATTGCCATCGTTAGATATTCTATCTATGGATTAACTCAAATCAAACATCCTAGAGTCACCGTACCTGTAGAATAAAGGGCTGTTGAATAATAAATAATAACAATCTAAGTTGATTAAGACATTTAAGAGCACCTAATCTTTCCTTAATTTAAAGAATAAATATTCCCATTGTTTTGACATACCTATGTCATGTTACGTGTACATCTTTTGTTGGAGATCCTAAATAAAAATCGCCTTTAATCACTTGGTTACTGTTACCCTCTCAATTATGAATACCTCAGCTTTCAAACACCAAAAACCTCATTATTCTTTACGCAGATGAGTAGGTAGTTGATCTACTGCACACTTTGTCGGAGTGTCGGTCACGGTCCACGAGGCTGTATCGATCCGCCCGGCGTCGCCCGCCCAGCGCGTGTCACGGCAATATTTACTGAAAGTAGCGCCAATATCCCGTGTGCTCTTCGACCCTACTTCCTAAAATACCACACAGAATTTATACATGTTTTCTAACCTGCTTACTCAAACATTTATTTAGGAATATTGAGAAAAACATGTATACCTACCTCCTTTTACAAATAAAACCTTCTATTTTGGAGGACCATTTTTTTCGCTTGTTCAGGAAAAGTACAGAGATACTAGGTACTCATTCATTTTTTATTTCAAATATTCAATATTTGTTAAATACGCGACGAAGCATTATTCACTAGATTGGTACTTAATTTGACCACAAGTTTTATTAGAAACACAGTAAGTAGTTCCTGAAATATTCGTGTTCAATTAAACAAATAAAGAGCTCGTCAACTTTATTTATAGGTATAGACATTGTTTTAGCTAAATCAGTATCAGCTTTCAAAAGTTGATTTTTAACTATCACAATGCCATTTATCAATCACTTTTTAATTGATCTAAAACCAGCCTTTTATCAATTTATCGATACTCCAACCTCCAACAAAAATGATACTCTCAATATCAGTGATGAGCCTTATTATCACAACATATCACCCGAGCTGCAGAGTGATGACAGCTGGCCCCGCCCCCTGTCATCCATCAGTGTCAGGAGTCGCAGGTCACGGACACCGGGTCACGCGCCGCCACATATCTGCCTCTATTCTGCATACTTCATCGACGCATTAGACGGGACGTAAACATTCACCATTAGACGAAGGTTATTACGACAAAACTGACACATTGCTTGTCAAAATTCTATAATTCACCTCAAAAAGCCGAGTTGAACGATTCTACACAACCTTAGCTTTGAGCTTCGAGCTACTGCGGTCAATCAGGGTTTCAGCATTCTTAAAATTGATGCAGTAAACTAAGAACACTTTTGAGCCTGTCCTCGAAAATTTATTGCATCATTAACTTGATATAATATTATTTCTAAGTATTACTCAATCACATTTGGCGTCAGCAGATTGAAGGAATTCCCCGGTGAATGCGAATTATGCATTTATTGTAGTTTGTTCGTCAATTGTTAGCTGTATTTGTCTAATTTACTAAAATGTGTTAGGTATGTTGTATTTTGCAGCGCACGGGTGTAAATGAGGCCACGTTCAGTCACCGCAAATATGCTTAGCCGTAGCCAGCACTATTTGTAGTTTGTAATATTAGGTATTTATGATGCACCTACATCATGTACCTATGTAAAGTAATCGCTGTTCCAGACTACGCGGCGCCATACTCCTCGGCTAATAAATGGCCAGTATTAATCCACAATACTTATCTGTGAACAGAATTGAAACAAATAATGCATAACAATAACAAATCCTTCACGAATCAATCAATCGAAATAATGAAACCAGTTTATCTTTAAAATAGGTCTCTACTAATTAAGTCAACTTCTTATTGAATGCAATACCCCTTTTATCGAAATTAATCTACAAAATAAGACCAAAATCCGACGATAACAGTGAATCTAGTTTACATATTCGTACAGTATACAAATATTGTAGTATCCTGCACGTTAGACCTATTGAATGCAACATTTATAAGTCTCTAGCAATGGAACCGTTTCAATTCATACATTGTGGTGAAGTTATCCAGCCTCTACGAGACTACGGCCGCTCACTGTTTCGCGAGGAACTGTGAAAAATAACTTGTGCTTAACCTACTTCCTGCTAAACGAGACCACACATGCGATACCAAACCATACGTCTAAGCATCAGAGTGTAAATTAGAATGGAACAGCTGAAACACAACACCTACATGTAAACGCTCACAAAAATCAGAACTTTATGGGCTCATCTTAGGGTAGGGTTTCGCTTGTACATGTAAATGACTTCCATGTTTCCTTTTCCTCAATTTCCAGAGTTTGGTGAGGTCAACAACCGTGGAGAAGTCCAGTGGAGTGAGGATTGCTTCTCGACGACGTTTGTCGACGAGCGAGTCTCTCACGAGCCGGATTCAAGTATGTTCTGGAGCTTAAAAGCAACATTTACTTTGTGAGCTATGTTGTAGCAATTAAACTGAAATATGTTATTCTTGACTCATGTTTCTGTTTGGTTTTCGTATAACCAATAGCATTCGTAGACCTGTGCCTACATAAGTTTTAGCTGACGGAAGTCGACTGATCACAGTGGACAGAAGAATCACCCTTACCCTTCATTTTCCAGTCTCATTGCATTCCATTCCAAGAACAAAGACCCTCAAATTGTTTACCGACAAAGCTTCGAAAAGTAGCTAGCTAGTGTTTAAACGGAACAGTGACAGAACTGTACGCGTAGGTACAGAAACCAATAGCGGTCACCTGCCGGTTATTAGAGCCCAGTGGTTTCATGGAACCGTTGAATCACGCTCAGCGCATGGCTGATGAATTCCAGGAAACCCGATAGATAGATGCGTTCAACATTCAAAATTGCCATATTTTCCTCATAGAGTATTCTATCTCGGCATCAACCTTATCGTGGAGAATACTGATAGAACATGCGTGAGCAATAATACAAATGTAGGTTTTGCTTCTTCATGATAATGGTGAATAGAATTTTGTGCTAATCAACATAGACTAGGTAGTATGTGTACCTAATACATAACACTATGTTTAAGTTTTACTAATGCTACGAGGTATTTTATTCATTTTATCTCTGACAAGGTCACTCTATCTAAACATTTTATCATAATATTTTTTCATATTAAATTAACAAAATTACATATACGTAATATACATATTTCAAAAACTTAGAGAATGACACTAAAATAATTTAATTAAGAATACCGTACCATAAAAATAACAAATTACAAAAATACAAAGAAAAAGAATCGCTGAGGACAGGATTCGAACCTGCGCGGGTAGAACCCATTGGATTTCAAGTCCAACTCCTTAACCACTCGGACACCTCAGCTGTGGCAAGAAGTGCGAAATTTCATATTATTATCCACGTGTAGTCTGTGGACTTTGAAATGACGCAAAACATGGCGTGCTAGGCGCCGCTGTAATCTTTAGTATAGATAGACAATGCTCCTGCGCATCGATGAAAATTATAAACAATATCGATTAACCGCTGGAAGAAATCAAAATGCTTTATTATTTGGGCTATTTCACAAAAAATAACCGGGTTTCAAAAAAAAATGGCAGCAAGAGAATTGAGACGAATTACCTTATTTACTTGCCATAAAAAGAACTAGGTAAGTAATTAGTTTTATAGCTTTATAGCTTATTTTATTAGGTACTTGACCTGAACATTAACTTTTTCTTAAGCTTAATTTTGACTACTTGGGTAATTTCTACAAGATGAACTATTGAATACGGTCTACCTAAGTATATACTGTAGGTACCTTGATGAGGAATACCTCGTTAGGGTGCTTACATAAAGAAACAGGTTTCCGGTACAGACAAACCTGTACGAATCAAACAGGTAAGCTTACCTGTTTTTTTATAAGTGAGTGAATAGGATTGTATTGAAATATTATACCTGCACTGATCGGTACCTACCCGTACAGGTTTGTCTGTACCGGAAACCTGTTTCTGTATGTAAGCACCCTAACGAGGTATTCCTCATCAAGGTACCTACAGTATATACTTAGGTAGACCTGTAATAGTCTTACAAATAACTTTCCGAAATTTTACCAAAACAGATTTAGTTCATTGTTAAAAAACATGAAGGTTTTCATTGCTTTATAATGTTAAATGCACGTTAGTTCTATGTTATTAGATAACCAGCAAGGGTACCCGGGGATAGCTAGTAAAACTGAAATAAAAGTTGTATTTTTTTCACACCTCCCTAGTGTCAAATAACGGCTTTCAACTGTATTAATAAAAGAACGGCACTAAATAAGACTTTAGAGAAGAAAAATTGCTTTCAAACGCCACGAGTTTTTATGCTTCTTATTGATTTTATATCAATTTGTAAGAGCTTTAATTTATCGACAGCAGGTTTCGCCTTACGACAGGCTTTTGCGCCTTTTCTTCAATTTATTTTGCACTGGAAATCTTTCTTTTGTGCGAAGTTTGATACTGTTGAGAAAATAAATAGCTTGTTCATTACAGGACAGGTTGTTATTTTTGTTTTAGGTAATTACAGCCTACGTAGGAGTTGTTAAGATTTTAAAACAGCCAATAGGATAGGACCTCTATCATAAAGATGACGATGTCGTAAATAGGTTAGTAATAAATAACAACATAGAAGTCAATCTGATAGCGTGACGTAAGTATGCTATAGTATGAAGTATCTAGGTACCCGAAATACATTAGAGAGAAACCAATATTATTCCCGAAACAGCTGTTTAATTAAACTTCTACGGCACAATATGTGTATCTCGGTAACACAGTTTTGAACTAACACACAAAACAACAACTAAGCAAAACCTGCTTTAAGAACTAATAGAAAATGTTTCATAAGCAGAACTTCAATCATAACGAAATGGACGAATAATACCTATTTTAAATTATAAATTAAGTAGGTAAAACATTGTGGCCAGTGGGTTATAAAAACACGTTTATATCTAAGTAAAAAACATATTTAAACTACTTATAGAGTACCTAGGTATCCGTTTCGAAATCCATTACATGCATTGTAATTTAATTCAATCAATGATAAATATTTCAATATTTCGAACAAGAATAAAGGAATCACCGCAATCCTAATAAAAATCCCAAAACCTAATAGTGGTTTTGGTCCAATTCTCTCTTGGAAACTGAAATATAGTTTACGACTACTTGCGAACAATTGGAGCAATGCCTAGATCCAATTTTATTCGCATTGAACACAGCTTTGCTGCAACAACTTGCGTTCGTTGAAGTGGTAGGCGTTTTTGCCCTTCGTGCGCGGCCGTCGAGTGGTGCCGACTGGAAGAGCGCACTCACCGATACGATGCATTTGTTTCACTCTGCACGAAAAGTGCACTCAACACTCTTGCTCAGTCAAACCAAACATCTAGATACAACTCGCAAAAACAACATGTTTAAAGTTTACTATCAAAGTATTGCATGTAAGGTGTAAGTATACCAAATAAGTAAATGTTACGTGATTAGATAGTTGAGGTTGAGTTGTTGTAGTTGAGTACATAAGGTTTGCTCAATTTTATAATTCAAGTGTATGTACGGAAATACAGTGCATTAATTCCGCACACATGAATAGACAAAGTAAACAGATTTCCTTAACAATTCCATAAAGCAACAATCAGAATAATAGTAGTAACCTATTGGCGCACAATAAGAAGAAAAGCGACACATAGTTGACGATGACTACCGACACTTGAGTAAATATAAATCAGAAACAAATTAAACAGTAAATAGAACACTTTTTACAGTACATAATTGAACTTCAATAGTAACAGCTGAGGTGTCCGAGTGGTTAAGGAGTTGGACTTGAAATCCAATGGGTTCTACCCGCGCAGGTTCGAATCCTGTCCTCAGCGATCTTTTTACTAAACAAATCAATTTGTCACTCTGCACAATTTTAGGTATATTTTCTAAGTTGGAGTGTTTATGCTAGGAACTAAAAAAGCAAACAATATAGATAATAATTCTCACAGAAAGACACAGCAATACACAAAGGACGACAAGCATTTTTTTATTCAAGATTAACTTTACCAAGTTAGACGATTCGTCTTGACATAGGTACAGGTCAATTATTTGGTAAGTTTGGTACGTACCCGCATTATGGTATGACTGGGCCATAATGTTAAAGATCAGAGGTGGATTTACCGTAGTGGTTACCTACTGATTGTGGCCATGCCAACCCTAAGTTACTAATGACGTCACACTTCTTTCTTGTATTTATGTTTTCCCCCGATGTACTCCCTAGTGCAATTTCCCTCATGGACTGTCCCTATAAGTTCCCTACATGAGGTGACTGGTAATTAGTGACCGATTCTTGAACACGTGATTGTACCTGCAATTACCCAAAAAAAAATCATATTTTTTATAACCATGCATCGGGAGAAGGCACGATTGTTAAGTTCAGTTTCGGACAGCTGTTTTGCTATTGTGGTTTAAAAACGGTTTCTGTGGGAATTATAATCACATATTCAAGTATCTACTTGTAAACTCCTTTATATACTGCCCCTTTATAATAGGGGTTAAAGTATGAAATTGCCGATTTGTACTGAAAATCTAAATTGTACTTTTTTTAATTTTTAACAAACTTATTTAATCAAAATAGTTGCCATTATTATCTATATGTCGGAGGGCGCCGTAACATCAGGATGGCACTATCGTCCGACATCAGTTAGGGTAATCGTACAAAGAGATAACTCAAAGAAACTCAAAGAAACTCAAAAGTCAAACAAACTCAAAACTCAAACGTTTATTCAAATTAGTCAGAACAAAAGACAGCCCCCAAAACGCCCGCCCTTCGCCACTTCCTATGTGTTTTAGCTGGGGAGAAGAAGTGGCGGAACAAACTCCCCAGCAACACATGTCTGTCTGTTAGGTTAGAAGAACCTTTACACTTTAATTTCAAAAGACATTTTACACACTTTACAATATGGATCTACCACGGTACTACAACACTAGGCAATAACACTAGGTACACTACACTACACGTAAGGCAGTTTCGAGATGTGTGCCGCACGACGACTCAACGAAGACTGAGCTCCGCGGACGCCACGCCGACCACCACGACTCTGCCAAGCGCGCCAAAATGTTGCTTCACCGGAAACGCCACCAGAGGGCGCGCTTGCGTGACGATTAGTGTCCGTACTAATGACAGTCTCCGACACGGCCATCCTGCGTTGACCACGTCCTCGTGGTCGTTTAATCTGCAACAACACAAACACAGCACAGTATGCACAGTACAACCTCGGCCACTCCTGACCACAACAGTAACTTGTCTCATTCCAATTAAACTACACAACGGGGAAAGTAAAATACTCTACACTTCGTACTACGCTCTACACGTCGTTTATTTTATGAACCTTACAATAATCTAAGTCATCAATGTTTTAACTGCTAAATCACAACACACAAATACCAAAGCCATGTACCATCGTCATCATAACTAAAACTGTAGACATACTCCAAGATTACGGAAAACTTCAAGTAAGAAAAACTAACGCCACGGCTATCCAGCCGAAAAGCAATCACATTGCTCTCACACAAAACTTAGCACGCATGTCCACCCAGTGGACAGCCCGTGTACACCACCCCTGCGGTTACACGCTACGGTCTCCATAGACCACGACCTCCGCCAGAGTTAACCGCGCACCGCGCATCCACGGTCTACTCTTCCACCGAGAGATTCCGACTTCTAACGGACTACGGCTACGGAATAACCACTGGTACGGTCGAACACATTACGGCCGTTAGCTTAATTTACTCAAACCTTCTAAACTTGATCATCATCATTATCAACACGATCATCCATTACATCAATCTCGACTGGTACATGACCTTATGGCATTTTCCTAATCTATCGTGAGCAAATTTGTAAGTACGTTTACAATTCAAAGCTTTTAATGTGTAACGATCACCTTCCAAAACTTCGATTACTCTAAATGGACCTTTGAATTTCGGATCTAATTTTGTCTGATCAATCTAAACATTTTCAATGCAATAGAATGCTTTCACCTTGTGCGATAAGACGCGATGTTCTGGCCTGCCGCAACTCATACGGCCTCCACGACAAATCCGGGGGAGGACGACGCTCCAAACAGCAACTGCAGCGCACCTCGCCCGCCGCTTGACTAGTAGACCTCGTCCTGTTCTCCCGGCTCGGTTCACCTTAGATGATATCTGCAAAGCTAGAAATAGAAAGTGCTTAGGCAACCGATAAATATTGACAACATATGGGTCAGCAACAAACCTTCTCGTTACGTAAGATAGTAAGACCTACACACATGTTACAGATTTAAAGAATAGCAATCACTATTCAAATGAAGAAACTAGATACATTAAATGCTAAGCACGAAATCAAAGAAAGATCGGATTGCTAGTCAGACTCAACTTGTAAATTACTAAATCGCTAGGCTTCACATGACCGTTGTGTCCCTTAGCCGAGCTCTCAGCCCATTCTGGCCTCCTAGGGACCACAACCACAACCACAGTGACATGACACCAACTGTACCGCAGACTTTACACAGGTCTCTTCTTAGTCACCCCGATGCCATCACACAGGCCAACGGGTCTTTTCCAAGTCACCGCGGTATCCATCATTGGTACAACTTAGCACAAAATGTTACCAAAAGTCTATAGTCTGATGCACAATTCAATCAAATGACGCAAAAACTGAAATATTCTAACTTTAGGATATTGATGAGATCAGGTAACTAATAATTTTTAACTCTGGGATCAAACCTAGGTTCATGGTTTCTGATTCTGATTATCTACGATTCCACTAATTAATAAGCACTACCACTAAACAACGAGACTGAAACTGCCTCAAGTTTAAAAATGTCGTAAGACAAATAACCTCAACATAAAGCAAAAATGGATCGGTCTCACCGGGTTTCCACTCAACACCTCAACGCGCATGACGATGCGCACATCGCTATGGCGCGCAGTTCAGCAAGGCTTTCGCGGACGTGAAGCCACGTAGATGCACGAGCACCAACACTCCGACCTCACGATGACACGTCAGGCTCCTGGCAGCTGGGATGCTCCGCAGTAATTTTGTCGCCATATTGCACAATAACCACCGTCATTGTTGAAACCATAACCGTGGTTACCATACTTGTACCTTCGCTGAAATTCTTAATAAATCTACTACAAACTCCATTTCAAACTATCGACGTTCCATTATTTTTTTTTTTGTTAGTGGGTAGAAATTTATCTTCGCATGGCGAATTCGAAACGCATGTGGGCATTCGGATAGTATCCCACTTCTGATGTCGGAGGGCGCCGTAACATCAGGATGGCACTATCGTCCGACATCAGTTAGGGTAATCGTACAAAGAGATAACTCAAAGAAACTCAAAAGTCAAACAAACTCAAAACTCAAACGTTTATTCAAATTAGTCAGAACAAAAGACAGCCCCCAAAACGCCCGCCCTTCGCCACTTCCTATGTGTTTTAGCTGGGGAGAAGAAGTGGCGGAACAAACTCCCCAGCAACACATGTCTGTCTGTTAGGTTAGAAGAACCTTTACACTTTAATTTCAAAAGACACTTTACACACTTTACAATATGGATCTACCACGGTACTACAACACTAGGCAATAACACTAGGTACACTACACTACACGTAAGGCAGTTTCGAGATGTGTGCCGCACGACGACTCAACGAAGACTGAGCTCCGCGGACGCCACGCCGACCACCACGACTCTGCCAAGCGCGCCAAAATGTTGCTTCACCGGAAACGCCACCAGAGGGCGCGCTTGCGTGACGTTTAGTGTCCGTACTAATGACAGTCTCCGACATATACATTGCGGCCATCTAATAGGAAGGTCATTTATGCCTTTACGATAGAACTCTGAGGATGTAGACTGCACAAACTGTGTAAAAGAATTTTGTTCTGCCTCCTGGGAAGAAAACTTCTTGTCACGCAGATAATTGACCAAATCACAAAAAAAAATGGTCGTCCGTTAGAGCAAGGTCTGGCGAATATGGAGGAAGACGAATAGTTTCCAACTGCAGTTCCTGAAGAGTTAAAACGGTTTCTCTTGCTGTATGAGGTGTCGCGTTGTCATGGAGCAATAACGGTGAAGGTCGATTCATGAGTCGTGGCTGTTTTACTGCTCATTTTTTCAACATTATTCGGTGTTCGGTTGGGTATCTGGGTAGTTTGACTAGGATCGGCGTTCACCGTCTCTCTTAATTCCTCGTTAATCACCTGTCAGGCGGTCTTCCTCGTGGCTCGTTCTTCAAGTCCAAGTTTCCACCACGAAAGCGTTTAATCCAAAATCGCACGGTGTGTTCATTAGCAGACACCTCTTCAAATGCAGCATTGATATTGCGGGCTGTTTCTGCCGTTTACTTCCGCGTCGGAACTCATATTCAAAAATTACTCAAATTTTCGCAGTATCTATCTTTCTTGTTTAAGTTGAATAGCAAAAACAATTGAACATCGATAATCAAATCTTTCACATTTTTTAAAAGAAGAACATCACAGAAACCATGTGAAAAAAGTTTCATTCGAAAACCTCAAACCATGAAGACTATGGCAATTCAAAAACCCACTAGAATAATACGGCAATTTCATACTTTAACCCCTAAGCCAAACAAACCAAAAATGATGTTCAAAAGAAGAACAAACTAATATAGCAGTCCCTCTAATATTAATTAGTGAACTAATAAAGACTCCATCGTCCCGGAAAATCAATACATTATACCTATGTAAGTATTACCCCTATATACTCCGCTACGTCCTAAGTGCTTCCCATTTTACAGCCTTAGGTAGGAATACCAACCTATTCTAGAAACCGGCTTCCTAAACGTATTTTAAATATGAACTACCCCACCCAGCTCTATGTATAAAACTAATGGACGTGTATAACATGTCATACTTCGTATATTTCTAATCAATAATACTCGTAGATAGATAACAGTTTAGGCAAGAACAGTTTCTACCGTGTTGCGTGTGTAAGGCTGTATAATCTTTTATCTTTGCGTCATTGAAGAATTAAAAAAAACAAAGATCCTTTACACGCATAAAACCCTACCCTATACAATTATTATAAAACCTCTCAAAAACTCATTTCGTCATGTTAGAAACGAAATCAAATAAAATAAAAAGTATATTTTTAACTATGTTTCATAGAAAGCAATCTAACGCTGTAAAAATGTGTATACTTAATGGCGTTCTGTATACTCTGTGTGTAATGGAGCGTGGTTTTCATGATGGCAGGTGTGTCATTCATATGTTTTGATTTTTTACATAAATAATTACGTTATAAAAATATCAAATGTTTGATACTCTTTGTAAAAAAATAGTAAATACAGTAGTGACCGTGTGAGTGTAATGTGTATGTGACGCAGCTGGAGCAGTGGAATGCGCGGCGCGGAATATGCTAGATGGTAGTGGAGGGACGCGGGTGCAGTAAGATGCCTTGCGAGAGCTGCGCGGTGCAGTTCAGCATGTTCAAGCGCAAGCGGGCGTGCTGCGAGTGCGAGCGCTACTACTGCAGCAGCTGCCTGCGGCGCGGCGGCGGCGCCATGTGCGCGCCCTGCCGGGTGCTGTCCACCCGTCCGCTCACGCGCCAGGCCATAGCCCACCTGAAAGTGCGCGACCTGCAGTGCTTCCTGCAGCGGCAGAACGTCTCCACCCGCGGCTGCGTCGGTACGTCTCCCCTCCATGCCACTTCTGACACAACAGTTCACAGTCCAAAAGAGACTTCATTTGAATATGCGTAGTATGTTTATAATAATTTATGCAATCCTATTTACATTTCAATTTTTAGTCATTTACATGACTGGACTGCAGCCAAGTGTAAAGTTGACAAACTTAAACATTGACTCATGACATATCTTTCACGTTATCCAAATATATACCAACAAGACCAGGATTGCCAAATAATTTCATACACAAACTCAACAAAACAACGTGACTTAATGTTTCAGACTCCAAATTGTATTAAATTTACTTAACATATCAACTTACTAGAAATGTTAATGTGTTTAAGTAAATTTTCATAAAGTCAGTTTAGTCATATCTTGACTGCCCTGTCTCGCTTCATCTATATAAAGAGGAAACATTTTTTGTTTGTTTGTACCCTAAAGACACCTCTACAACTGAACCTATTTGATAAATTCTTTCACTATTGGAAAGTGACTTCTCGAGTAACAGAAGCTATATTTTATCCCTGTATAGGCAGTAGTTCCTACAGTTCACAGATGCAAAACAACTATAGTACACAAAACTTTAACCTTTTATTACAACCACGTGGTGTAATAAGGAAGCACATTCTTATCAATAATAGAATTCTATAATTCTAATTAAATGATTACAGCAAGTTTCCTTCAGATAATACACTGTAAGGAAAACCAACAAGTATAACTTTAATACCTATGTTGTTGTAGAAATAATACTAATTAGTATACTGTACTGAAATCTTGGTAACTTACATTTAAAGTTAAGGAATGAAAAGGAGAATATTATGAGATAAAAGGATCTAAGCAACTGCCTCTTACAAAACCTTATCTGACCTTGTCATTTATCATCTATCTTTATTACAATCTTTAACTAAAATCATTAAGACACTGTATTAATGAGTGTGAGAATTGTTCAGTGTTCAGTAGCTATGTTTTTGTTTGTGAGCTGTGTTAACGAATGTGTGTGAAATACAGAGAAGGAGGAGCTGCTGAGCCTGTGCGTGTCGCACGTGAACAGCGCGGCGTACCGGCGGCGAGGCTCGCGAGCCGGCGCCAGCCCCTTCAGCTCGCTCAAGGGGCTCACCAGCAACATCAACGACTTCATCAACTCCGCCTTCGACATCCGCAACGGGCCGCACCCCGCGCCGCCGCCGCCCGCCCGCGGCTGTGCTAGTGAGCGAGCTTATACCCTTCTATCTAATCTTAGAAATGTCATTCATTCGTCTGTAAACATGTACCATCTACGTATACATATATGTGTGACATCCTTATGCTAAAACAATTGGACACCCATGATGAAAGAGTAAACCTAAAGGAGAACACAGCCATAATTCTATTTTATATTATCAAATGAAACCAACTTGAAATGTCTAGTTTCAACTAAATGGGACATTACTAACGATGACAATTAAGTATGTATCATATATTATGACAAATCTATAATGACTAGGCAAGTAACAAAATTGACAGTCATGGTTATTCCATGAATGTAATCTTAATTGACTAAATTCAGAAATAGATAGAAATGTAGGTACTTGAGTTATCTCTACAAATTTTTGATATCTGTTCAAGTTAAGTTTACATAAAAGTTTACTGTGAATTATAAATAAGCTGACATCCTCAGTCTATTACACTTATAAATAAATTACTGCTTAATTGAAGTCTTTTTGTCTGAACTGGCAATGTTGAATTAGGTCTCAAATAATATTTGCATGCTAGTCAGCACGCTCAAATTCTACATGCTTCTTTAATTTAGTATGTATGCCAAACAAATAATGTTTGAACTAGCAATTTGAATATCACGCTATATTACATGTGTGTGTGTGTTGCAGGCAATTGTTTCAACTCTGCTCACGTGCACAATAACCAGAACAACGATGCTCCAGCCAACCGGCCGAACCCTTATTCCGAACGATTTACAACCACGCCAGGTGAGCGAATATACATTCTATTTACTTGTGTATTATAACAACGATTGGTCTGTTGACTCACCAAAAGTCATCACATTTTACACTGATGTAGGTTTGTAATGAATATGGCATGTGCAGGAGGTGAGGCGGACATCCGCGTGGGCGTGCCGGAGCCGGCGTCGTCTGTGTCGCGCAGCGCGTCCGCCAGCAGCGCGCGCGTCGACACGGCCGACTGCTTCGAGATAGAGGACCTCGACGACACCGGCTGGGAGTTCGTCAACCGCCCCGCCGAACCGCTGCCTAATGGTAACACCTTACAATAGATTTACTATCGATGCTGCCTGTCAATTTTTTTGTTTTTACCAGAACCGTTCGATCGTCGATTAACATCTATTAAATGTTCTCTGAAGTCTCTCGACATCCCGCCATATAAGTGCGTTTTCCATTACGAAAATGAATAACTAGAGAGCAATGTATGTTGCGTAGACTCTGACGTGCTGCTGAGCACGTCGGGCAGCTTCGTGCGTCGCGCGTCGCTGCAGCGCGCCGCGTCCGAGCTGGACGTGCGCCGCGACGCCGCGCCGCCGCCCGCGCCGCCCGACCACGACACCGCCAGCCTCGGCGACGCGCCGCTCATGGACCACGACAACGATGCAGACCAAGGTACGGTAGACTGCACATCAGTGGTAACTGTCATGCACCTTAATTCAATAGTAATAAGTACGATTTTTCTATAAAACTGTTACCACTGACCTGAAGTTGACTGTACCTGTGCTTCCGTTTAAACATCTTTTAACTATTGGTTAACTTACAACATCTATCATACAAAGTTATACCCCAATGTTTCTGTTCAGCAGTTATGTAATAATAGTGCATTTTCAACGTACACAGGAACCCCGAAGCACATCAGCCTAGAGCAGTTCAAGCGCGTGTCGGAGCTGGAGACGCTGAACGTGAAGCAGCTGAAGGAGCTGCTGGTGCGCAACCGCGTGGAGTACCGCGGCTGCCTCGAGCGCAAGGACCTGCTCGAGCGCGCCAAGACGCTCTGGCGGAACCACCACCAGTACAACGACGGTCAGTGCACCACCCATGGCATTTGTAACAAAATATATTGTGACACTGGATCTCGTGCGGATTCCCTGTGTCGCAAGAATCAGTCTTCAGGGGAACTAACGGTCACCCGACATCTTTTATTATCCCAAATATTAATTCGTGTAATTTTCTAATGTATTGTCTTTTCAATCTGTTAAATCCAGTGAAATCGAATATTGATAGAGTAAAATTGTAACATGAGCTTATATCACTTCAAACAAGTTTCAAGATGGTGAACTGCGAAAGTTGTAGAGTAGTTTTGCTCGTCCAAGGTTGGCTACTAGTGAATTCACGTTAGTAAAATAGTGTGAATATATAATGAGTATGTGTGGTGTGTCGTGCAGACATCGACAACCTGCCGGTGTCGGAGTGCTGCAAGATCTGCATGGCGGCGCCGCTGGAGTGCGTGCTGCTGGAGTGCGGGCACATCGCGGCGTGCACGGCGTGCGCCAAGCAGCTGGCCGAGTGCCCCATCTGCCGCCAGTACGTCGTGCGCGCCGTGCGCTTCTTCCGCTCCTAGGCGCCGCCGCTGTAAGCCTCTTCAATATCATAGCATATTCCAATATTAGTGTAGTGGTGCTCTGCCACTCCGAGTCATCCAGGTGATCTGTGAGTGCTATTTTGTATCGGTAACGGCGTCAGGTCCTCGTTACTTCCACGTAGAGCAGCTCGCTCGGGCGGCAGTGCTTGTTGACGAGAGTGCTGACGTAGGTAGCTAGTTGCTTGCGATCGACAATACTGCTCCGTGACCTCCCGTCACACAGTCTGCCAAAAGTACAGAACTGATCATGTAAATATTAATATGTTTATATTTTTAGCAGTTTTTATAGAAATCTAAACTGTTGTAATATTTAAACTGCAGCTGATGTAATAGCAAACAAATAATGATCGTGAGCTCCTTGTGTACATGTTATTTATTCAATGTGAAGCCCCGAACATACTGAAAATCGTAACGTACGTGATTGTTAAATAATATTGTTCCTGCCTTAGATGTCGCTTTCATCTTTTCAATTTCCATAATTTAAAAAAAATCAAAGATAGTCAAATATGCATCATTTTAGATTACTCCGAAATAAAACGATTATTATTTTCAGTACGTTCAAATAGTTAGGTATATTTATAATAAAATTATATCATTGGTTTTAGAGTTAGCTCAAAATTTATGTTCGACACTCTGCCGCAGTCGGCTGCTTGACTTCCTAAGATCGAAACAACATAATATTTCTTCTGTAATATTAGCATAACCACAGGAGGCCACATCGTAAAAGCATCGTGTGGTCTCAACGTTAGTGAGAACTTTGGAGCTAGGTACACAAAAAACTGAACCTTACTTTTATAAATTACTTGTTACCCGAAAACCCGTCAAATCGTGCAGCCGACTGTAGCCGCGGCACAATTATTTATTATGAAATTGTTGTTAGTATGCTAGCAAACGCGGGCTGTGTAATTGCTCTAGAGTGGTATTGATTTAAAGTTAGCTGACGAGAACGTCTCCAGGCCGCGGCATCACGTGTGACGTGTGAGAGTGCCGGCCGCCTCGGGGGACGCCCGTCAGGTCACTTGTTCGAACAAACACATAAAGATCTCGCTCTTTATGTGATATACTATAAATTGTTCATTTAAAGAACAATTAACATCGTTTGAACGCATTGTCAATAGGAGTTTATAAATGTACCACTTAAAATTGTTGTTTATAATTTTATAATTGAGTAAAATTGGATTGTATTATATTATTCAAAATTATAATTGTATAACCTTAAAGGTTGAAGATGAAATTGTATCAGCTTGCATGGCGCTGCACGACTGAGTTCAATAATGTATTATTTACGTATATGTATTGTATATTTAAGTCTATCGTAGAAATGTTTAGCAGCGTCACCCATGCGGAAAATCTTAATCATCTGTAAAATAATATGTATTAGAGGCGTTTGTGGAAAACGTCACAAATTGTATAGTTTACACCCGAGAGCGGTGAATACAAATAGTGTCGTGTTGTTGCCGGCGGCGCTGAGCTCAGTTGTTCGCCGCGGCTCGCCCGACATGTATATAATATTACTTTATTTTTGTATGTGCGCGTGCGCCGCGGCTCGCTCGTGCGGTACACCGCACTCCGCACTGTACAACGCGCCGCAATCATGCTACATCCTTACAATATAAATGTGGGTAACACAAACATGTGACTCACAGAAATTAGTACTCTGATGAATTTCACTCAGTAGGGATTTGATGATTTTCTCGTGGAATTGAACAGACGCGAAGGAGAACAGGGTATAGAAAAATATAAATTAGGAGCCTCATTTTTATTAGCTTAAAAGCAATCATAATAGTTGTTTGCTTCGTTTTTGCTAAATCGGTTTTTCTGACTTTTGAAAAAAGAAGGTTCCCATTCGAAGGTTCTATGCTTATTTAGATAGTGATCAGTTGTGTAATTAGTCTTTCTAATACTACCTGAATTTCCATTAAAGGTAGTGTTATTAAAATTATATTTTAATTATTTAAGTCTAAGCAAACTAATTCTATAAAATTAATATTTGAAAATCAGTTATAATCAGCAACATGAAGTGTATGTGCGTTGTACCATACGAACGAGCTAATATTCATATTATTATAATTGATAAAAACATGTTCCGTGTAAATAACGAATATTGCAATCATTTCAATAAAGTTGTATCACATAGATAAGTTGAATACACGGTAAAGCCTTAAATTGTCGTTTCGTTTCACATCCGCTCTTCTGTACCCTGCAACCACGGAGTAAAGAAAGATGAGCGGAGATGCCATAGTGCAGGTAGGCGAAGCGCCTTCTTCTAGGTCAAAACGATCAGTTAAGAGTGAAGTAACGAGAACGGGTTGTTTGAATCACTGTCAATGATTTTTGGTATTACAAAAAATGATCGGGTCCAAAGAAGGCGTATAAGGGCGAAGGCAGTAACGTTCCTTATAACTATATAAAATGCGGGTATGCGGGGGATACCCGCATTTTGGCGCGCTACTTAGGAGATTTTCAGTTATGACACCTCTAGTCATTTTGTTCTCCATTCTTGCAACAGATTTATTGAGGTACTTTTTTGTTATATGTACAATCTTGAATAATACCGCCGTTTTTTTTTTTTTTCTTAGCCCGTACTGTCCCACTGCTGGGCAAAGGCCTCCCCATTTTGCCTCCACACCTCTCGATCTTTTGAGACCTCCCACCAATCAGGGTTGTAGGCATCCAGGTCATCCCGCCATCTCTTTCGGGGCCTACCCCGCCTGCGATGACCATCCTGTGGCAACCACTGGGTGACGATGTTGGCCCATCTGTCAGGATACATTCGGCTGACGTGCCCAGCCCAGTTCCATATTAATTGAGCTGCTTTTCGGCCCACATCGAAAATTCCGGTTTTGGAGCGTATGACGGTGTTGCGTATGCGGTCTGTCCGTTTGATACCCAGAATGCTACGCTCCATTGCTCTTTGGCAAACCTTGAGTTTGGACTTCTGACACTCCGTGAGAGACCAAGTTTGTGCACCGTAGGTTAGGACGGGCAAGATGCACATGTCGAAGATGCATTTTCGCTTGAGTGAAAGGGGAAGGTCCCCTTTCATGTACTGCTTCATGGACCAGTAGCTTTTCCAGGCGTTTTCGATGCGGCGGTCGATTTCCCTCTCCTGCCTGTTTTCGAAAGAAACTAGCTAGCCCCAGTAGATGTACTCGTCGACATAGTGTAAAGCTTGCCCATCTACCTCTACCCTACGTTTCGTGCTGTTGGTCATTGTGTGTGTCTTGGTCATGTTCATTTGAAGTCCAACCTCTCGGCTTGCTGTGCTCAGATCTTGGAGCATCTGTTGGAGCTCTTCCCATGTGGACGCAAAAAGGATGATATCATCAGCAAATCGCAGGTTGGTCAGCCTTTTGCTCCCGACGACGATGCCTTTATCTGTCCACGGCGCAGTGAGCTTTTTAAAAACTTCCTCCAACGTACTGGTGAAGAGGTTTGGTGACAGTGGATCACCCTGTTTCACACCTTTTTCTATGTGAAATGATGGACCTGGGGAAAGAAACTTCACTGACGCCGTGCTGGCTCTGTAGATCAACTCCAAAAGTTTTATGTAGGTCTCATTTACATTTTGCGAGCGTAAAGATGTAAAAAACGCTGCGTGCTTGTGACTATCAAAAGCCTTGGAGTAATCCACAAAATCCAGGTAGAGTGGTTTGTGGTATTCGTTGTACTTTTCTATTATTTGATTCAGTGTGAATTTATTCGAAAATAATAATTGTTTCGTCCGTCAATTAAGTACATTATATTTACAAACAGAATAGGTATTCAGCTGCATTTGTAAAACTGACAATACACAGGAATACACTCGTCAGAAATTATGAACAATTTCGGAAAATTATATTATTTTATTAGTAGGACACAAAAATATGTTTTAATCACACAACCATATCTTTCTTACATGAATAAATAAGTACAGCAATCCTCTCAATCTGTTGCGTTTCTGTCCTACAGTTGAGCAATAATATGTACATGTATGTGAGCTAGTCGCGTCCGACGGCGTGTGTCTGCTCGGGCGCGTCCACGCGGATGATGTGCGAGGCGAGCGCGAAGTACCCCTCGTACTGCACCTCCTCCGGCGTCGTGTCGTAGTGGTAGTGCCCGCCGTCGCCGTGCGCGCTGAACCCGTGGAAGTGCTGCACGCGCAGGTCCAGCCCCTGCCACACCACACACCGAGCTTAATACCCACGGCATACCCATTAGAATACATACTCACCAATCAATCAGTTTACTAACATGGTCTCCGGTGACGAGGGTGCCGACATGGGTGATGGGCGCACTCATCTCGAAGAAATGCAGCCAGGAGTCGACGTCTTCGTCCGTGCACAACGCTGTGCTGGAGAAGTCCGGCATCACGTGGAACTTCACCTTGCCGGCGCGCAGCAGGAACATGCCGCCCAGACCTGCACACGATGAATATTATAAGTCAGGTAACCTTTTCTCAAGTACATTTTACACAAAACTAAATATGTATGTAGTAGATTTTGTTCTCAAGCTACTCACCAACAACTTTGTCGCCATAATGGTTTTTAAGCGTCTCTCTGATGGCAGTGATGAAATTGGATGAACCGATCCGTTTCTTGGCAACTACTTTTATCACCTAAAATGGCAATAATTCACTGTAAGGACTATCTAAAGAAGCTTATTTTTCCAAATAAGAATCAGTAGAGTGTGTCACCTTGCCCGGCTTGCCCTCGCTGAGCAGGTAGTTGCCGAGCAGCGCGGTGCGCGTCTCGGTGTTGGGCAGCTGTCGCTGCAGGTACCCGCTGCTACCCTTCGCCGCGCCCACAGGCTCCACCGACACTATCCGCGTGCCCTGATCCACTGTGCCGTTGCGGATGCTCAGGTTTATTATACCCTGGAATTGAGATATTTAAATAAATCGTATCCACCTACTAGAGCATCAATCTGGCTTTGTAAGTACAACATATAGATAGCTCGTGGTACAACCTCGCAATTAACGCCGAGGTGCGGCCAGGGCCCGGCGCCGGCGCCTGCCAGCAGCGCGGGGTCCCGGTGCAGGTGCTGCGCCAGCGCCGCCAGGTCGTAGAGCTTGTCACGCTGCACCAGCGGCAGCAGGTACGGAGGACCGCCGATCTCCACTAGCCTGGCATTCCCTGTCAGACCTGTAATGCAGGTGTATCAACCTGTTACATATGAGACTTGAAAGACAAATCAAAGTGAAACGAATTTATTTTACATTGAAAAGAATTTTGACAATAGTGAATTGCGTATATTTAATTAATTCAGATGCTGTAACAAGTGTAAGTAAGACATCTGATAGATAACCGCGGCAAAATATTGTCTCACTTATCGCTGTATTTACTTATGATAGCGTAAGATTTGTAACAACAATTAATAGGTCAATATGTGTTACATAATTTTTTTAGATGGCTAGATGTAGGTAAGTATAGTTGAATTTTAATGATCTAGTTCTAGAAATTATTTATAAAGCTAGAACCCATTGGAAGGTTCCTGGCGATGTCTGACGACGATAGATCCAGCATTTGCATCACATGATTAGTTATCTGTGTATACCTGGTGATGTGAGGTTGTAAGGCGACTGCGTCAGGTCCGGGGAGTCCTCCGCCGACACGCTGACTGTCTCGAAGGTGCTGGTCAGTCCCGCAGACAACACTAGCAATGCAAGCGTGCAAATTAAATCATAACATATACACACATTACACATAGGTGCGCCAAATACTCCAACCCCTTCAAACTAAATGCACTTGAAGCTAGAAGAGTTCCAAAAGATGTAAATTATTCTGTTGTGATGCCCACAATTAAATAAATGAATACGTAATGGACCCGAGCTCGCACCTTGACTTGACGATAAAATTTAAATTAACGTTTAATTGGTCCTGTTTAATTGCTTTATTAGATAGTGTCATGGAAAATCGTTGTCAGTGCACGCGAATAAAATTGCTTCATTTAGCTTTAAAATCTTATGTCTAGGTTAGGGCTGATGCTGCTTCGGAATTTTATTCCTTACAATACAACCCCCGTGTAAATTGCAATTGTAGTATTTTTGACAGAAATCCAATGGCCGATGCATACCTACCTACAAATAAGTAGATAAATTGGTAATTAATTATTATTATTATCCCGTGCATCGGAGAGCACGTAAATGTCGGTCCTGCGCCTGATCTCTCTCCGGTCGTGTCGGATTACCGTCCCATCGGGCTATGAGAGTTAAGGAATAGTGAGTGCACCTGTGTCTGCGCAAATGCTCGTGCACTATAATATGTCCTGCGTAGTTGGCTAATCTCCTTACATGAGAACAGCCGCCGTAGCCGATAATCGGCTAGGAGGACATCATCATCATCATCATCATTATTATTATAGGCTTGGAGTATCTCACCGTCTACTATTTCCTGCAGAGGTGGCTGGAATAACGGTTTTTCCTTAATCGGAACCTTTTTGTAGTCCACGGATGCCATGCTGTTGCTGGAATCATTATTTATCAATCAATACATGTTTTAAATTTTATTGCAACAAAAATTGCCTAATGCCTGTAAAAATTATGAATGGTATCATAAAAAACCGGCCAAGTGCGAGTCGGACTCGTGCACGAAGGGTTCCGTAAATTACAGTTAAATCAACCTATCTCAAAAACTATAAGAGATACTTTGATCAAACCAAAAATCGTTGAAAGAGTTAATTAGCATGCATCACCTCTATTTTTTTTAGAATTTTATACCCCGTAGTTATAAAAATAGAGGGGGGGGGACATACTTTTTACGACTTTGAGAGCTGATATCTCAAAAACCGTTCACTTTAAGAAAAATGTTTTTTAGAAAACTTTATATCATTTTAAAAGACCTTTCCATTGATACCCCACACGGGTATGTACATCGAAAAAAAAATTTCATCCCTCAGTTACATGTATGGGGGGCCCCACCCCCAATTCTTTTTTTTACTATTTAGTGTCATATTTTTGTAGCGGTTCATACAACACATATTCCCATCAAATTTCATCACTGTAGTACTTATAGTTTCCGAGTAAATCGGCTGTGACAGACGGACAGACGGACAGACGGACAGACGGACATGACGAAACTATAAGGGTTCCGTTTTTGCCATTTTGGCTACGGAACCCTAAAAATAGCTTTTACGACTACTAGGTACTGCGAATATATCAAAATTCTTGGCAAGAAACATTGCATATTTTTATTGTAAAATCACATGACTGTTACAATTGATTGTAAACCGCAGTCGCCGGTCGCCGGTATACGAGTATTGTCAGAGCGATTGGTTTACTCACCTCGGCGCGTTCAAGGTCGCCGCTTTCGCCGCCACTACAAGTGAGCACGCTAGTATTATGCTAACGTAACGCATTATAACCTCTGAGAGTAAACTAGCAATACGTACGGTAATGTGTAGCGTGGAGGTTGGACTGCTTCTGTTGTTGCGCGGTGACCTCGCGTGACCTCGTGTGGTGCGGGTTACGCGCAGATGTCGACTGGCGGCGCTCGCTGAGATTGCGCGCTATCTGCCGCTGCGCTTTATCATTGTTTGAGAGCTTCCACTTAATTACGGTAGCAAGGTCAAACATCTTATTGTGGCGATAAGTAAACATTGCTGTGATTGGTTACTTACTCATAAAAAAATTTAGTGTCCACTTTGATTTTTATAAGGGTACTCGTAATGTAAGTACCGTTAACGGTATTTGTACTCGACTCTAAAAGATGATTTATTAGCATTTTAAAGATAGACGTTTACTTTACCTAAAGCCAACTAATTAATATTTTTTGATAGCAGTCGCTAGGTACGGATGAAAGTTGGCGTAACAAATAAAAATAAACTCACATTCGTCATGGTGTGCTATTAATTTACCCGACTACATCAGACAGGTTGAATGATAAATAAAACAAGATAAAGTTATTGTTGAAAAGTTTTATATCAATGAAATGACACCACAACAGTATTAAATAAATAATTATTCTCTCTCTGACATTCTCAGAATAAATAAATAAATACAAACATAAACCTTCTCCACTTACAGTTTAAGTCGCACTTTGGTAATGTTGGTTAACTAAACTAATCACTACAAAATAACTCTGACGTTACATTGTATTTTATTTTGCTACTAATTATAAACGGATATAATTTTCTGTTTCCATCCTCGTACCATGATACATAAAATATATAATTATTTAAATGAAGCATCCAAACCATTCATTGTTAAGGTGTGTAAGCCCATGTATGTTGCAATTATTCTTACAGAAATCAGATTAATGTTTAGTTACAATAAGTACTTATCACAACCTTTCAATTTGCTAAAAAATTAAATGGGCTCCTTGAAGCTTGCTAGTATGTAACGTCAGAAGATAGACTTCGCTTATAAAATAACGAGCAATCATAAACAAATTCAAACCTTGCACACAATGAAAAGACAGACAAATCGAATCAATTAAACATAAGCACTCCCCAAGGCATGTTACTCAACACATTCGTCTCTTGTCATAACCAATTAATGATATAAAAAAAAAAACAATTAATATTACTGGCAACCTTTTCCCCTAAGTCTCTTAGATATGGAATAATCATTTTCCTACATAATGAATCCTCAGTTACCATAATGTAAGATAACGTCATAATAATGAAAATTTTGAAATAACACAGCTAAATAGATAATAATAGATGGTCATCGTACAATTGTCCGTCGCTACCGAAATTTTATAGAATAGCGATCATACGAATGAAACTGGCAACACTTGACAAGGGACAAGCGGACTTACCCGTATTGTAACATTTGTGGACATTATACTTATTATTAAACGTGTGTATCACTGCGAAGTCAAGGAATCATTACGTCTTGGGACCCGCAATGGAATGTATAACACTTGTGTTGCCAGCTCAAGAAGTTTGTCGTATTACATGTCGATTTGTCATAGGTTTATATCACAGCCTAAGATAATTTTGTTCAATCAAGACTCAGCATAACTCCCACACGTACACAAAATATATTACTCTGGAGCTACATAAAATAATTTATGGATGAATGTGTTTAACGCGTTCTACCTCTCTAAAGTACCACATATTATAGCTCATTATATCTGTTACTTATCTGATATAACATTGATAGTGCCGTTTACAGCCACTGGTTCCCCGGTAGAACGCGCAAAACACTTGATCCGTAATTAGCACTAAAACAAAGTGACGTAGTGGTACACTCGACACGTATCACATAACTAGTTAGTTGCCACGACTTGGTCGTTACTACGTACATACAGAAGAGCACAATCAACACATTACTGTGACACAAATACTTCTACAATATGGGATTAGTTAGTAATGGTGTTTTATTATTGCTGTGTAAGCAGGCATCTGCTGGAAAACGTCGACTGTACTTAGTTACTACTTTCACTAGTAAAAACTATAACAAAGTTACTGCGTTGTTAAATTACAACTTAAGATTAACTAGTTGTAGGCAGTGTTAACTGTTAACGTACCGAAGTTCGACTTCTTACACACTGTCTGGATATTTCAAATTTTAAAAGTCAAAGGGTTTACAACACTTAACCTACGAACTATGATATATTTGTGAAAGTCTATGTTTATCACCAACCAAGACATAAAACTGTAATAAGTCAGTACATTATAACTAAGCAGTTACATGTAGAAACTGGATATAAACACTATTATACTGCCTGTGTATACTGATTGGGTCAAGTTATATTAGAAATAGGATAGAACACACAAAATTGTGAGGAATACCTGTATAGTCCAGGGGCCTGATTCTGCTAATGTAATAGTGTGACAATTGGATAACAATGTAATCTCAATAGCAGCTTTAACCGTATCGGGCATTCTGCTACTAATATAAGACCAATCGTATTTCAATGACTTTTATTGGTTTGATATTGGTCTGCTATTTGGTCTTTAGGGTAGTCTGCTCTAGAATCATATTGCAATTGTAAATCATTTTCAGACAATATGATTCATTATGGAATCACATAAAAAGATAAAAATGTTTATTTACAACCAAAAATTGGGAACAGGGCAGGAGAAAGAAGAACCAAAAATTGCGAAATGCCACATACTTACGCTTCAATCGTAATTGAGTCGTGATTGGATATCAATCGTAAGTCGCTTAAGTAAAATTAGCAGAATCGAGCCCCAGATAATATCAAGATTAGCAAGTGTATAGCTTGTAATATCATTACTAGATTCGCAGTTAATAAAAGAGTATTATATAACATAAGATAGCTCGCAGTGTCTTTTGCAATAATACTTACGAATACTTATCGATCTAGTAGGTAATAACAATATATTAACATATGAAACGTTCAGTCTAATAAAGTTTGGAAGGTCGTCAGCCCAAACGGATTTTCAAATATGTATTTGGAAATAATTTTATACAGAAGGGAAGAACCACACACACATAGGTATATTTGTGCGCGTGTATTATATACTCATATACGTGTATTATAAATCTCTATGCATACATACGTAATTGAAACTTTTGTGTTGAAAATCTCTTTAGGATTTAACATCGATCATAAGCATTTAATCGGTATAAAATGCAACGCCGATTAGGCAGTCGTATCGTTATCGCTAAATTCGTTTACGAATATTTGAATTGGGGCTGCTACATAAAAGAGCTCACCTAAAGTTTGCTAGCTGTCAAGGTGCATCTACACGGTGCAAGTAGCTCGCGCATGTTGAGGCACATGCGCAGGTTACATGCATTTTAAACTTATGCGGGTCAGCGACTCGCGCATATACCAAAACTGAATATCCACCCGTGTGCTCTTGTCACTTGTGGATGTTAACTTGCTCCAGCTACATGGACCGTGAAGACCCACCCTTAGTTCTTAGTCGATTTGAAGAATGGTCAAATAGAAAAGAACTCATGTCAATATTGCTCGGACGTATATGAAAAGGGTTAATCAGTAGGTATTCGAAGACATACAGGTTAGAGGTCGGCGATGGGCAGCAGCGTGTGCACGTGCTCGTGGTAGAGCTGGCGGGCCAGCGCGGCGTGCTGCGCCACCCAGGCGGCCAGCTCCGCGCTGTCGCACTGCACGCGCGGGCGCCGCACCGCGTCCGCGCCGCCGCCGCGCACGCCCAGCTCCACGAAGTGCGCGCCCTCCACCGTCACCACCGTGCACGACACCAGGTTGCTCAGGTGCGTCTCCATCACCACCTGCACGACACTCGTTTGTTGTAATTGCGCTAACACGACACGATGTTCCTAGAGTGATAGCAGGTCGCCGGCGTACCTGCGGCGTCTGGTGCTTGCAGGTGATGATGCGCAGGTAGGTGTCGGAGAGCAGCGCGCGGATGTCGTTGGGCAGGTCGCGCACGGCGCGGTAGGCCAGGAAGCGCTCGGAGTAGTCGGTGTGGTTGAGCGCGTACAGCAGCGCCGCGCCCGCCGCCTGCGCGCCGCAGTAGCGCGGCAGCAGCCCGCCGCAGCCCGCCACGCAGCGCGGCCCGCGCACCCGCGCCGGCACCCACTTGTCCGACCTGCACACGCGACCGCCTCATCACCACCGATGCCTGCCTCGTATATTATTTTCATCCCACCATCTCGGAAAGAGCAGTTTTTCTCTTCGATATCTGACAAACGCCGTTTTTTAAGTCGAGAGCGGCAAAGTGCTTTGATTTAGAACATCGTGTGCAATTCTCCATTTGTGACAATTTTGATAAGACTTTTCAAACAAATACATATTAAATCAGTAAACTACTGCTTAAGATGATGATTCAACTAATTAAGTAATTTTTATTATTATTTTTAGATCGATTTTTAGCCTCATTTTATTTTTAAACTGAGTTTTTAAACGAATAAACTTTAATAAGAATCTTCTTTTAATTTGGTACTCATATGTTGCACTCGAGTGCAAAGATTTTTCACTTTGTGCTCTTTTGATTCCCTCGCTTTCGCTCAGGATTCTAATTGTCATCAAAATTGAGCCCGCGGTCAAAAAGCAATTTTGCTCTCTTGTATCAGTTACTTGACACTGACTTGTTTAAAAATACGCAAACATCAGACGTGTGCACAGGAATCTGCACATAGTGTTCATTGACCTTGAGAAAGCGTATGATAGGGTGCCTCGGGAAGTGTTGTGGCCATGAAAGAGAAAGGTGTGCCTGGGAAGTATGTGGAGTTAGTTCGTGCGATGTACAGGCAGTCCTGTACGTATGTCCGATCGTCGGCCGGCAATACTGACCAGTTCAGTGTGGCTGTGGGCCTGCACCAAGGGTCGGCTTTAAGTCCTTACCTCTTCCTGCTTATTATGGACGCCTTGACGGCGGACATACAGGAGGAGGCACCCTGGTGCATGCTGTTTGCCGACGACATCGTCCTGGTTAGTGAGGACGGACCTGAGATCCAGAGCAGATTGGGGAGTTGGCAACAGAGACTGGAGAATGTTGGCTTAAAAATCAGCAGAACCAAGACCGAATACATGTTCTGCGATTTCGGCGGCCTCTCCAGTCCTGAAGCCATAGCGCTCGATAACGCACTTCTTCCAGTCTGCTCCGATTTCCGGTACCTCGGTTCGCTTATTCAGGGCGATGGCGAAATAGATCGGACAGTTACGCACAGGATTAACGCAGGATGGATGAAATGGCGGCAGGTAACGGGAACAACTTGTGACCCTCGTATTCCCCTTAAACTTAAGGGGAAAATTTACAAGAGTATGGTCAGACCTGCTGTCTTGTATGGATCAGAGTGCTGGCCCACAAAAGCGACGAATGAAAGACAATTGCATGCGGCAGAGATGAGAATGTTAAGAGGTATGTGTGGGGTTACGCGAATAGATAGAGTGAGGAATGAGTATATAAGAGGAAGTTTGAAAGTGGCGCCGGTATCAGAAAAATTGCGTGGAAACCGGCTGTCGTGGTATGGGCATGTGATGCGGAGGAATGAGAGTCATGTTGTGAGGAAGGTGATGAGTATGAACGTGGACGGATATAGTGGAAGAGGAAGACCAAAAAAACGATGGATGAATTGTGTGAAAGTAGATATGGTAAGAAAGAATGTTATTTGTGAGATGACGGCAGATAGAAGAGTATGGAAGAAGAAAACATGCTGCGCCGACCCCAAATGAAATTGGGATAAGGGCAGGAGGATGATGATGTCTACATATATTATAACCTTTCACATATTAGTTTAATCCATTTGTTTAAAACAAAGAGAAGTTCGTTTACTCATTAAAATGGTAGCTATATGACGACGCGTATTGTTGTACCTGCGACTGGTGTCCCTGAGCGCGGAGGCGGTCTCGGCGGCGAGGTCCAGCACGCCGATGACGGGCTTGGTGACGGTGCCCACCAGCCCCTTGCCCACGCCCGCCAGGAACCCGCCCAGCCCCTCCTGCGTCGCGCCCTCGTAGCTGTGCTTCACCAGCGACGTCATACCGCCTGCCGCCAGGATATCTCGTCAGATACGTTATGTCGGTAAACGGCCAAGTTATTAGTAGTGGAGTATGTTTGGTAAAAGACCCAACTGGACCTTGAAGGTGGAGAAGTTGGAGTCGCGCCACAATACGAACTTCAATTCGTTCATGGTGCGAATTCCAACTCATCACATCGATACCTTCCTCAAAGAAGAGTTTTGGCCGAAGGGTGTCGTCTATCGGAGGTTCCGAGGAAGGCTACGCGACACCTTACACAGCCGACACTTCGTGTGCATTAGTTTTATGTTGTTTATATAAAACTAGCTTCTGGCAGCGGTTTCACCCGCATCCCGTGGGAACCTCTGCACGAACCCGGATAAAATAGTCTAGAGCCTTTCTCGATAAATGGACTATCTAACACCGAAAGAATTGTTCAAATCGGACCAGTAGTTCCTTAGATTAGCGCGTTCAAACAAACAAACAAACTCTTCAGCTTTATAATATTAGTATAGATATGTATTTGTGTATGATTTACACGTTATAATGTTTTTGTACTGTATTTTCTATGGGCCTTAGATGCCTGATTGAAAGAAATGAATGAATTAGACGTGAAGTATAGTCGAGGAGTGTGAGCCGTATCAGTACCGAGTATGCCGAGGCCGAGGCCGCGGAAGCCGGCGGCGAGGTGCGCGCCGGGCGCGGCGGAGCGGATGCGGCGCCGCGTCTCCTCGTGCGCCTCGTCGCCCACCACGCGCTCCAGCCCGTCGCCCAGAGACTCTGCAGCACACACACGTGTATCACATCGCTTAACATATACTATACAAAAATTATAGAAATGTATAACCCGAAAATGACGGCTAACGCACCTGTGACCTTAGCAGCGGAGTTGGAGATGCCATGCGTGACGTTTTTGAGTAATGCGCCCACGTTGCCCTCCAACAGTAGACCAGTAACCCCCTCTGACACATCAGCTACGAAGCCCAGCGGGTTACCCAAGAAGTCCACTGACCCGAGGATTTTTGCTGCTTGCCATTTTAACTCCTGCGAAAAATAAACCGATCGTTTATTTTTAGTTGTAACTTCAACTAAGACTTGAAAGAGACGCCAAAACATTAGACTTACATCTTTGAAGTGCGCTAACATCTGCCGGCCGAGGTATGAGGCGGTGTCAAAGACGTGTGCCCTGACGAAGGGCTCGAGCTCGACGGCGGCGTCCTCGAACTTGATGAAGGTGAGTCCCAGGCGACGCTTCAGCGCGCTCAGGGATCCTTCCAGCTTGTTCGCCGTGCACATCGACAGCCGGATCTGACGAGAATCACAAGGAAATTAATACTCACACCTAAACCAAGACCATAGTCCTCGGAGTAATTTGCGGTTAGACAACAGAATACTATTGTGACAAGATCTTAGGAAATCAAGCAGGAATGAGCAAATACAAGCTGTTGATTTGCATCCGTGCCATATTTAAGGACGTAATTATGCTACTGATTCTCGACCCAAATCAACAAAAAAATTGTTACGTATTTTTTTTTTTTCGGAATTCCCTCAATGTCATCTAGCCGTATTTTGAACTTGTGTTACTGGCCTTAAAACCGTGCTACGCCCTCAAACAAACGCAAACACAAAGCATATGCAACGATCATTCATAATTTTCATTCATAAAATTGGGTTACTTCTGAAATACTACGACATAAAAATGACAAAAAAAGTAGTGCATATTAGCTATTTCCCGTCAACTGTATTTCCAATCGATTATTTACGTATTTTATGTCCTCCTCCTGAAGTATGGCACAAATGCAAATCAACACCTTGTATTAAAAAAATGACGTATAGATAGTTCAACTCAGATTTGCGCGCGGCCCTATGTGTGCGTCGGCTTGTAAATATACAACTTTCATTCGTGTGACAGTGACGTCGTCCGAGCATGACGTGTTCTTATCGCTTTTTGTTATGGGTACAGTCGTTTACGAAAATGTCTAGTTCTTCACGGAGAAAATGTTTTAAGGAGTCAGGTAGCGTTTCAAAAAATGAAACAACATTCAAAGCTTTTTATTATTACATTTTACAGTTTATCATTATTTTCTCATACGGCTTTTCAAATTGACATTGACAGTATCTAAGAAATAAATGAAGTGAAATATCTAAGATGAATTAAATACTCCTTACATATTTTCTAGCTCGGGGTACGCGGACAATAAATAAATGTGTGGACTAAGAATGTAAAAGACCTATAATTTAGTATAATAATGGAAACAAAATGTGTGGGGAATTTTAAAAAATTATATTGCTTCGCATAATGTCGACCAAAATAAGACGGAAATAATGAAACTCATAAATGAACGTTTAAGTCAAATTGATGAAGGGATGTTGGGTAATACTTGTCGACATGTACAAAAGAAAAAAGAAGAATACTATAGACATTTTGACATGGAGTCAGAATTTATAATTAACATTGGTGAAAGTAGCGAATCCGAAAATTCATCATTTTATTTTTCAAGTAGCGATACAGAATCATTATAAATAAATAAACTAAATTACGTAATAACTGTACTTTAAACAGCCGTATACAACCCCTAAATAACTGTATTTGTACCCGACTGTACCTTTTGTCACGCACACAAAGTCACTGTATATGTACAAGGGTTACCCACACATAGGGCCGCGCGCACGACTGAGTTGAACTTACTATAATATGTTCTTAGAAATGTAAGTTAAAATTGGACTCATGGAAGATAAAAATTCGCCAGCTTCATTTGAGAACCGTGTGACTATGTGAGCTTACTACACTGTCATCAATTTTTACTATACCCACCTTATTACTATTTATCCACCAGCAACAAGATGGCATAGTTAAATGCCTTAAAATATGCATTTAATGATAGCGAGTTAGCGAACAGACAAAGGAACAAACGGCCTTGGTTAAATATGAAGACTGATACTCACACAAGGATGAATCTACCGGGGTGTTAGTGTGATGTGTGATACTCAATAAAAATTTAGTGTTCCACACAGTGTAAAAATATTCTAACCTTCTTGCATGCCAAGAACTGAGCGCAATGAAAACAAAACATTATTTGTAAGCACACAAATACTAACAACATAATTTTCTTTTTATATGTATAGTGTAATGCTTTATAGTTCTGCGCAAGTAGCAGTAATGAGTTTTTGTAGTATCACATTGGCAATTTATTTTTTTATACTACAAATAGAAATATGTAGGTAATGCAAGAGTGTAAATAGTCTTATTTATTGGGATTTGTATAAGGTCAGGATTTGATGGTCAATCGAGTTATAATCTGGTAGTACCTGGCTGGGTATGATCTTGATGAGCGCGAAGTAGTATCTAGTGCTGTGCAGCGCGGTGAGCTCGCTGAGCATGCGCTGCGTCTCGTAGTCCGCCTCGTCCGGCGCCTCCCGCGCCTCCTCCGCGCCGCGCCACGCCCACGCCCACACCTGCAGGATCAGTCTACACACACCATCGTTTAATAAACGATACTGCAATAATTTGCAAAATTCTGAATTAAGATGTATACGATTGGTCACTTACCTTTCCTCTAGTCTGATAGCCAAGGGGCGCAGGGCCACCACGAGATGTCGGAAGAAGTACGCGTTGTATCTCTTGGCGGGCGCCTTCTGCAGCTCAATGGCGGCGTGCAGCGCCGGCAGCGGGGCTCCACTGCTGTTGCCGCTGCGGTCCGGCAGGCAGTACAGCAGGACGGGGCTCGGGGTGCCCAGCAACTGTACAAGGATAGTTTTTAACGAACATACGACACCTAATGGCATACATTAGAAACATACTACATATATTAGAAAAATATCGAAAGGTTTCAAATCGAAAAGGATTTCCAATAAGTCTGTCAATAGTATACGTGTGGTGTGAAAGCACATATATTAAATAAGATAGTCATCGTTCGGACGAGGGAGACAGGGTACATACCTGGTTGTCCCACTGCATGTGCTGCACGGCGAGCGCGAGCGCGGTGGAGCGCGGCGCCAGCGCCAGCTCCAGCAGCACGGCGTCGAACAGCGCGTGCACCAGCTCCGCCGCCGGCGCGCGCGACACCAGCGACAGCGACAGCCCCGCCAGCGCCACGCGCACGCCCCACTCGCGCCGCGCGCCCGGCGCCGCCTCCGCCTCCGCCTCGCCCTCCAGCCAGCCCGACTCCTGCGGATGACCATGTTTACACTATCCACTCAGCTAACACACTAAACTTAGAATTCAACTAAAATGAGATGTTCTTTGATGAACGTGAAATTTTATGAAAGCGACTGAATACATTTTCATCGTTTTTTTTCAAATGTGTTTGCACCTACCAAGGTTTTCTCTCCGCGCCACCCAAAGGTAGACTGATAGAGAACGCCTAAAGCGTTATGTCCACCATTTTACTGTATGTGCAAGAGGTATTCAATAAATAAATACATACGGGTTCCTTGTGGTCGTGTATATTGACGACGCGCGTGGGTCCGTCGGCACACAGCGTGACGTCCAGCCGGCCGGAGCCGGGCCGCAGCGTGTGCCACGACACCGCCTGCTCCGCCGGTACCGGCGACGTCGGCGACCACCCGGTGCGCCCCGACGCCGGAAGCCCTAGTACTACGCGGGTACCTGTAAACAATGTAAACATACAGAAGGAAAGTGAGAGTGTATAGATCTGTACAATAAAATGTTCTATGCTGATGATTTTTTTTTTTTTCCGGCGTCAAAAATCATCAAATGACCCCTCCCGCTGTGGGTTAGCAGCGGTGAGGGAGTGTCAGACTCTTACTGACTAAAAACCGTCGTGTTCCGTCATAGGCCTTTTATGTACCAGGGCCGCGGTATCTCTTTCGAACAACCCGCAGCCCCGGCAGGCCTTGGCCCTGTTGGGCCCCGCTGGGGTTGCTGACATCTCTTTGAGGAGCGCGTGGAACAACGCGCGCCGTCGACACGGGTCTGTCGTCTAAGCAGACAGAGGGACGATGAGCCACCCGAACTCACCGCCCACAGACCCATCTATGCTGATGATTGGTCAATGTCAGTGTGAGCGACATGATGATGAGGGTATGTAGGAGCGGTTACCGGGCGTGAGCGCCATGCGGCTGAGCCCGTCAGGCTGCACGCAGAGGTTTGCGTGTGCGCAGGCCATGCGGCCCGGGGGCACTAGCCGCCACGCCTGTGTGGACGCGCGTCGCCCGTCCGCGCGCCGCAACACTAGCGCCGACGCGCGTCCCGGCCGCGGCGCCGCGTCCTCGATGTCCAGCACCTGCACACATACACCACAGCATTATGTGCGTTAACCATTGACATATATTCTAGCGATAGACAAGAACATCCATACAAATAATTTACCCGCTTATGTCATCTGTTGACATCTTGTTGACGTATTGTGACATGTAGTCATCCTCATTGATGTTAATTGCAGAAGAGACATAATATTTTCGCTCGTATTTTGCCTACATTCTTCATTACTCAAAAAGTTTATATCTAAGTGAATGCAAAATCATGGAATATATTAAAACCAGGAACTTATTTTTAGGATTCTTTAATATTAATTACGATGTTTTTTTTTTTCTTAAAAATAATAAATCTTAGACTTGAAATGCACTTCCAGTGTGATGCATGTTTGTTGTTGGATGAAATGAATGGATATCGATGTTTATGAGAGGTATGGCTTATATTTCAGAAAAACATATGTAGTTTTTAAGAATGTGGGGAAGCCCGCACCGGGATACTCGACTCGCAGATAATGTAACTTTCTAGTGGTGAAAGAATTATAAAAATGTCCCTGATGATGCGCTGATATACCTTGTAGTGTTTTTACAGTAGCGAAATACATACGAGGTCATATTATTTTTTCTTGAAAGTAAGAACATACCATGACAAAGTGAAGTCTGTTTTCATTAATATTTTACCTACTGCCAGTTTTATGGCACATCTGTTTCTGCACGATTTTTTTAATCCATAATTTTAAGATGGCGGGAAACAAATTAATGCATATTTGTAAAATTGAATTATAAATGAAAAGTATGATATACAAGCGTTGTAATAGCATGAACAGCGTGTAATTTTACTAACTTGACTCTCGAATAGTTTATATGTGTAAGTTTTGTACCTTGATATGTATTTTCTATTTTATAATAATTATATATGAAACGACAATTATTGTCGTTTCATAGACATCCATCTGACGCAGGTGTCAAAATCGCTCTGATTTGCCATTTTGGGCAATGCAAAGTCTGCAGTGCATTTCAGTGTGGCAAGCTTTTTGTTCGGATCGTTCTATCTAGTACGTAGTACATATATATCGATGGCATTAACTAATAATTAGGTATATAACTAAACAAAAAAATATTCTTTTATATAAACAAAAATGTGTACCATAGCATGAGGAGATAACGGCGCATCGTCAGATAATAACGCATCTGTGGGTTGTGGTGGCGAACTACCTTCGTGGATTAGCTGGTCGTTCGGACCGCGCCGCCATAGCTGTGACCTAAAATTTAAAATAATTTTGTTTTATAAATATGCGCCTTATTTATTAATTATAATTAAGTAAATCGCCACTTACCTGTCTCCGTAGCGTTTTCTAGCAAGCACGACCCGCGTGCTGCCCAGCGGCACTTCCAGCACCAGTACATTGTCATCGGGTGTGGTCGCCGATGGCTTTCCGCTCGTATTCACAGTACTATCACCGCTGCAAATAAATAATATAACAGATTGAAGCGAGAGGATTTGTCATAGTATTCTTGGTTGTGTATAATATACATACAACTGCTGGGTGGCGTCGAAGGCGACGTAGATGAAGTTCTGGTAGAGCAGCTGGTGGTGCGCGGGCAGGTCGTCGAGCGGCAGCGCGGTGCGCGGGCCGCCGGGCGCCCGCAGCGCCAGCGCCCGCGCGCCCTCGGGCTCCGCCAGCGCCCAGCGCGCCCGCGCGCGCGCGCCCACCACGCACTCCTCGCCGCACCCCACCTGACAACACACGCACACCATACGTCACATCACACACATCTGATTTAATTCATCAATAACCGTCAGCCCGAGTGTCGTCACTCAAAGTACAAGATAGGCGGCGTAGTAAACAGAAACCTAAATCTATTAACCTCTAATAGGTTTGACCTCTAAGTGACGTACCTGGTGGAACATGATGGAGACGGGCGAGTAGTTGTCGATGCGCAGCGGCGGCGGCGCGCAGTCGGCGTCGGTCAGCAGCACGAACATCGTGGCGCCCTGCGACACCACCTCCGCGCGCACGAACTGGTAGCCGCCGCCCGGCTCCCTACGAAATCACTCATAAACCTTTAAAAATGTCCTAAATTACAAACAATATCATGAAAAATGTGAAGTTAAATTTTTGGCTGTGTAATACAACAATGTTTTAAAATAAAATCCAAATTATAAAGGCACATAGATCGAACAAAATCATAGACATTTGTGTCAATAATGCAATTTCCACATGTTACCTGCAAGCGATGTGCAGCGTCCTGGTGCAGTCTATGCGGAAGCCGCCGGACCACTGCGTGAGCGGCGGCGGCGCGGCGCTGTTGGCGGGCCCCGGCGCCAGCAGCCGCACGCACAGCAGCTGCTCGCGCTCCCAGCGCGCCCAGTGCCACGGCAGGTAGCAGCCTGATACTGCCGACACGTGCGTCGCCATCGCACCAGGGTCGTTCTACATAGAACGGACAATTTATATCAACTTTACTTCTATAATATCATCAACCAACGTCAAATAACTTGAGAAACAGCATGACGAAGGGCAAGTTCTCGTAGAGCTCGTGGTTAGTGGCTGTTCGATACTTGCTCTATCTTCGTCTTCGTCAAATGACAATATATATATATTTTTTCCTTTTATTAAATCGTATTTAACATCCTATACTTATACTAGGTATATAGTGTGTACTGACGAGCGTGGTGGCGCAGCACTTCTGCGCGAACTGCAGGTGGTGCGAGGTGTTGTTGTGCAGCTGGTAGCGCGGCGTGAAGGTGGCGATGTTGGTGTGCCGGTAGCGGCCCCGCCCCGCGCGCACGCGCACCGCCACCGCGAACACGCGCTCCGCCGAGCCCGCGCCGCCCTCCGTCGAGCCGCGGGCCTCCAGCTTCTTCACGCCCACGCCCACGCCCAGGCCGAACGGGGAGCACCACTGCACAAACATTTACAAAATAATATTATGAAAGAGCTCATTGCTGGACACGTTTGTGAGAAGACACATGGCGAAGTAAAGCAGACGTTACCTCCGGCGTGCCGGGCAGGCCGCGGCCGAGGCGCGCGGAGACGGTGGGTCCGCCGTCGGCCTCGGCGAAGGAGAACAGCAGCGGCTGCACCATGCGCGCCAGCTCGTGCTCGTCGAACTGCCCCGCCGCCTCCGTGGCCGCGCCCTCCGCGCGGAACACCAGCGGCAGCCCCGTGCGGTTCACCAGCCAGTACGCCGCTGAGATCGACACCTACACACCATACGATATTAGTCTATTTCAAATACAAAATGGAACAGAATAAGGTATTAATTAATTTTGCTTACTTTAATTCCATCAGTCTTCTTAATAGTGACCCTGGCATTGAGATAGAGCCTCCTGCCTCTGGTGTCCCTGAGCTTGAGTCGGGCGCTGAAGGAGCCGTTCCCGCTGCCGCCCACCGCGGCGCTGCTGCTGTTGCCACTGCCAGAGCCACACACACTCAGTGCCGTGGACCAGCCGAAGCCTTCCAGCTTTACGCTTACTTCTACGCCTTCCTCCACATTTACCTATAACACCATATAACGTAATAGAAACTTTAATATATACACTTCAGGTTTATGAATCCGATATTCGTCTTGTGTAATTGTTTACCTCATGGAAAGGCATGGTTTCTCCGGGCGGAATATTGCCGGAAGCAGTAGTAGCGCCGGAGCCTGTTGAGGCGGGATTGGCGCGGTACTGCAGCTCTAACGGCAGCAAGTTCTCTAGCCTCAGAGCCGGTACCAGAGTGAGCGTGTGTCCGGCTATAGGCGGGCCCCTATCTGGGGGGAACCTTTCCCGGACTATCACGCACCCGAACCTATGAAAATATTTACAGTTAATGAAGCCAAACTTTGTAAATAAACTTAAAATTAGAGAAGTATGAGTGAGGTAGTGACCTGTAGACGTGGTCGGGCGGCGCGCGGCACTCGTAGTGCAGCAGCGCGGCGGGCGCGGGCGCGGCTCGCCAGTCGATGGGGGCCGGCGCGGGCGCGGGCGCTGCGGGCAGGCCGGCGCGCAGCAGCGGCCGCGTCCACAGCGCCGCGGGGTGCGCCGACAGCGGCGCCGCCCACGTGGCGCCCGCCGCCACCTGCGCGCACCGCACGCCGCCGCTGCTCCACTGCGCTGTGATCGAAACGAAACACATGCTCAACCATCACATTACATTCTAAACCTATTCAATACAACTCGTCTACAAAGAACGCTATTAATCTCTAAAACATCTACAAAAATCTCTCAAATCTATTAATCTCTAAAACGTCTACAAAAAACGCTCTCAAATTAAATTATACTATATATGACTACTGCATACTTTTCATAGGCGAAAATGACATACGAGAGGAAAATTATATAGACACTATAAATGAACTGAAGAAGACACTCCAAAAAATCAATTTCACGAATATTGTTGTCTGTATCCCAACTTATATAACAGGAGCACAAATATATAACTACAAAGTGGAGATGTTTTCCAATTATCTATACTTAGCACTAGAAAATCAAGATAACGTATATATTTTTGACAGTAATCGTGACCTTACACTTGAGATGTTTTCCTACATAACGGGAAAAATAAACAAGTATGGAATAAGAATTATTTACGACCAAATCATGCAAAATATATTAATTGACATGGAATTATTCAATCGTATGGACACACAAGGACAAAAACTTAATGAAACTATAACCCAGCTTTTTCGTAAATAAGTATTTATATATAATGCATCAGAATATAGCTGGTCTTATAAATAAAACAGATGAATTAACCATATGCTTAGATGAACTTTCGAACAGAAATTCTAGCATAGATATATTATGCATCACAGAGCACTTTATGATGAAAGGCCAAGAAAACAATTTGAATATACCTAACTTTCAACTGGCCACCAACTTTAGCAGGCTTGAAAGCAGGCGAGGCGGAGCCTGTATATTAGTAAAGAATGGACTGCATTGGAAAAATTTACCAGAAATAAACAAGCTATCTGTATCAGGTATATTTGAATGTTGCGCCGTAAATCTTGTTAATTATAAAATGGTCATTGTATGTATCTATAGAGTTCCAAAACCTGATAATTTAAATACATTTTTCTGTAAATTAGAGAAATTATTGACATTGTTGTGTAAATTAAACTTAACTAATATAGTTTTAGCGGGAGATTTCAATATCGACTTGTTAAAAACTAATAATGTAACTAGAAACTTAGAATATTTGCTGCTAAACTTTAATTTCCAATTAGCACTGAAGGAACCGACAAGATTAAAGTCTCAAACATGCATTGATAATTTTGCTCACAATTTTCGACAAACCTGCAAGACGGAAGTGCTAGAATTTGCTTTATCGGACCATACAGCGCAAATTTTAAAATGCCCTATTAAAACTAAATGTGTTATTGATATTTGGCGATCAAAACGTAGAGATTTCAGTACAGAAAACATGAGAAAATTTAAATCCTATATAGCTAGCCTCTCGTTTTCGGATATATACAAAACTAATGACCCTAACTGTGCATATAAAGCCTTCATGGGAGACTTCAAATTGTTGTATGACTTATGCTTTCCTTACCGTCTTAGTACGATAAAGGTGATTCGGAAAACTAAATGGGTATCACGGGGTATTAAAACATGTAGCAAGAAAAAAAGAGAGTTGTTAGAAACTCTTAGGAAAAACCCGACAAATACTAATAAGGTAAGCTACATAAAATATTCAAAGTTATTCCGCAAAATAATAAGATTGACACAAAGAGCACAAAATAACTACAAAATAAAAACATCTCAGAACAAAATCAAAACAGCTTGGCAAATAATAAATAAATCTAGATTTAATATACCAAATAATACCATCGACAAAATAAAATTGGGAAATACAACAATCACTAATCCTAAGCAAATAGCAAATGCATTTAATAATTATTTTATTGACAAAATTATTCCTTCCAATAACAGCAGCACAAATGTTACGTCCCTAATAAATAAAAATACTGTTTCACTCTTTATGAACCCTAGCATACCTAGTGATATACATAAAATAATAAAAGAGTTAAAAAATAGCAATAGTGCGGGATATGACGAAATCGTGACAAAAGTAATCAAATATGTGAATGACGATATCTGCCACCATCTGAGTCACATTCTTAACCTGTGCATTTCCGCGGGCACTTTTCCTAATGATTTAAAAATTGCATTAGTAAAGCCTTTATTTAAAAAAGAAAACCGAGAATTAATGGAATTTTATCGCCCAATAAATTTGTTGCCTATTATTGGGAAGATATTTGAAAAATTTATTTATACGGAAATTAATAGATTTTTCGAGAAATCTAATCTTCTTAGTCTTGAACAAAAAGGGTTTAGGCAAAAAAAGAGCATTAACTTAGCCATACATGACTTTTTGAAAAATATTATGCAAAACGTTGACAAAACTAACCCGATTTGTGCAATTTTCTGTGACCTAACACAAGCATTTGATTATGTTGACCATGGTATTTTACTTGACAAGCTTGAAACTTACGGAATTAGGGGCAACGTTTTAGACCTTTTAAAATCATATTTAACCAATCGCAAACAAATTACAGTCATTTCAAGAATAAATATAAACACAAAGAGAGAAGAAATCTTTAAATCAGATGAGCGTATGCCTAGTTTTGGAGTGCCCCAAGGAAGTGTTCTTGGTCCATTGTTATTTATTATTTATATAAATGACTTCCCAAAAGCGACAATTCACCCAATGTCTCTCTTTGCAGACGATAGCACAGTTGCCATAGCATGTAAGGATAAAAAATCATATAAAAATGACGTAACTGAATCACTTAATTCGATTATTAAATGGCTTCACACTAATAATTTAAGAATTAATTTAAATAAGACTAATATCATTCATTTTTCGCAAAGACCTACTATTTTATCTGACTTTAATATATTTCATGAAAGTACATTAGTAACTCAAACTCATGACGTTAAATTTCTAGGCTTAACAATTGACGAAAAACTTAACTGGAAACCACATATTAACAACTTGACCAAAAGAATAAGCAGTTCCGCGTATGCACTGTATAAACTAGCTCATGTTCTCAATACTGATTCTATCATTATGGCATATCATGGAATAGCTGCATCATTGTTGAGATATGGAATCATATTTTGGGCTAACTCACCTGATTTTCAGCAAGTTTTCAAAGCACAGAAAAGATGCATACGATCTATGTTTCGAATTTGTACAACAGATAGCTGCAAACCATATTTCGTGCAACACAGAATCCTAACGCTTCCGTCGATATATATTCTGGAAATCGCACTATTTGTTAAAAAAAATCCTCAATTATTCCCACGATTATCTGATACAGTAGTCAGGAACCGGCGAGATAACACTAGATTAAGAATTCATGGATCAAAGACAGAGCTCATGAGAAAGAGTATTTTTTGCATGGGTCCCAACATATATAATAAATTACCAACAGAACTAAAAACGTTGAATATAATGTTGTTTAAAAAAAGATTAAAGAATATTTTAGTGAACAAATGTTATTATAATGTAAAGGACTATTTGAATGACTCATTTTAAATTTGTTATAACAATCTGTACTGTATAATTATTCTTAACATGACATTAATTACTTATTATTATTATTTGGGACTAAATTTTAATTTGACTTTAATGAAATTTTTTAATTTGTACACCTTTATAGGTAAAACATGTTGGACTATACTGCTTATTTTAACATCATAAATACTGTGTAACATTGTATTATCACCCATGTTTAGAGCAAATAAACTGATTTGATTTGATTTGATTTGATTTGATTTATTATTACGAAGCTTATGGATATTTTACAGCGACCCACAACTATATTTTCACTAACGTACCTAAACGAACACGGTGTACATTAAACCATCAACCTTTTAGTACGTAATTAAGTGTTTACAACTGATCTCTATATCTAAGCTACTGTACGAGTCAGGAGTAGGTACCGCAGTTGACAAACATAGGGTGCAGCGGGTGCTGCAGCGCGGCGCCGACGCGGCGGGCGGCGGGCAGGCGGGCGCGGGCCAGCGCCGCGGCCGCCGCGCGCGTCGACACCAGCGCGCGCGCGCACGCGTACACCGCACCCACAATAACACAACACTGTACACGGGCAGCGCCACTGCCGCCCACGTGGGGGCTCTCCCATCCTAGTGCCTACCACAGTGGCGGATCTACCCTTGTGGACAAGCCCACAATCCTTACTCTCCCTAATTCGCCCTTTAAACTCCCTCCTCACGTACTCAATTACGTCTTAATGTGCTCCCCTTATATTCACCCTCATGTACCATCCCTATGTACCTTATACACTTTGCTCTTACTTCCTTATAAGCTTCGTTAAGTACTCTCCACATGTACTACCCCTACGAACTATCGCACTATATGTACTGCTTGATGTACCTGAATTTATTGAATATGAATTTTCTGCCATATCGGATGGCCTACCACGCACCCTAGCGTTGTCAATTGCGGTCACGATACTACCCTAACTACTTTCGGTAATCAATGATATTGGAATTATAGGAGGAAGAGGGACCAACACAGAGTGAGAAGTATCATGCATGTTATTGAAGCTACGGAATCTAAGTAAAATGGTATCATCAATTTGTAAAATATCCTTACCTGCTGATGGTGCGTGGTCCACTCTCACTTCGACCGGGTGCGGCAACTTGTTGACGAGCTGCAGCGCCGACCGAACCGTCACCAACTTGCGCGCTGAACCCTCCAGCGATACCTCGAACACGATGCGGGCCTCTGCACCGGATTTCTACGACGAATACAGTGTAACCTAAGATATGGCATCCACCAATTAACAACAAATAAAATTCGATATGTATGATCCTCACGGCATGCGTAAGATTCCTGAAGAAGACTCCGACCCTGTCGACACAGACGGGGTCGGGCGGGGACCAGCCGTCGAGGCGTAGCGCGAGCTGGTTGAGCGAGGCGTTGTGCCCGGCCAGCGCGGCGGGGGCTCGGCCGCGGCGCCGCCCGCGTCGCTGCCCGAACGAGAAGGGCTCCGTCTCGCCTGCGCGGACCATCATCCACGAGTCGTCGGGCCCTGACCATGTCGCTTGTTCCCGCAACCTACATAATGAACTTATGAAAATTCGGCTGGTATTCATTGACGAAAGTTAGTGCTATACTATTGGGCTTTAATCAGGAAATCTCGTTAGTTGCAAAGTGGAATAATGCTCATAGATATCGGTGGCTTCGACATTGACAGATAAATAAGAGTCGCAGTACTCACACGTCGGAGGTGGTGACGAGCGTGGTGAACCACAGGCGGTGTCCGGTGTGGTTGCGCAGCGCGTAGGGCACGAAGGGCGAGCGGCGCCGGTGCCCCGCCGGGCTGCCCTTGGGTGACTGCTCCTGTGTGCCGGAGGACTAGTGAACCGAAACACAGCCTTCTATACTCTAGCCAGACTGGGGTGACAACCATGATTGTGATGCTCACTGACTAGGATGACCATTTCCAGAGACAAGTGTGACAATATTGTGATCGACGTTTTATTAAAATAATTATAATGCACGTGAACTAAGAAGAGTATATCAGTTACCTGCGGCGCGTAGTAGTCGGCGGTCCAGTTGGCGCGCACGAGCTGCCACAGCTCGATGAGCGAGGACGTGACGTTGGTGTTCAGCACCTCGGTGGACGACACCTCCATCTGCACGCGCCCCAGCGACAGCTCGCTCGTCAGGGTGTTCTCCCAAGACGTTTCGAACCTAGCAAACATAGTACATTAAACATTATCCATCATCATGATCATCAGCCTATAGCAGTCCACTGCTGGACATAGGCCTCTCCAAGTGCACGCCACTGAGATCGATTTTCGGCTGCTCGCATCCAGCTCCTGCCAGCCGTCTTGCGCAAGTCATCACTCCACCGTACCTGAGGACGTCCTACACTACGTTTGCCGAGGCGTGGTCTCCACTCTAGAACTCGTTTACCCCAACGGTTATCGGTTCTTCGGCTAATATGGCCAGCCCACTGCCACTTCAGCTTGCTGATTCGGTGGGCTATGTCGATGACTTTGGTTCTCTGACGGATTACCTCATTTCTGATACGATCCCTCAGAGAAATGCCAAGCATAGCTCTTTCCATAGCCCGCTGAGCGGCTTTAAACTTGTGGACCAGCCGTACCGTCAGTGTCCACGTTTCGGCTCCGTAAGTCATGACAGGTAGGACGCACTGATTGAAGACTTTTGTCTTTAGGCACTGTGGGATCGACGATGTTAGGACTCGACGTAGCTTCCCAAATGCAGCCCAACCCAACTGAATTCTCCTATTCACCTCGTCCTCAAAGTTGTTTCTACCTAACTGCAATGTCTGCCCGAGGTATACATATTTCCGAACAACTTCGAGAACGGCGCCGTGTATCGCAATCGGTTCCGGTAGAACATGTTCATTAAACATGACCTTGGTTTTGTCCAAGTTCATCCGTAGGCCGATGCGTAGAGAAGATTCAGCCAGGTCGTTCAGCATCTGTTGTAGGTCCTGCAGCGTTTCCGCCATGATGACGATATCGTCAGCAAATCGCAAGTGAGAGATGTGTTCGCCATTGATGTTGATGCCGCGTCCTTTCCAGTTCAGCGTCTTGAACATATCCTCCATTGCATTAGTGAACAGTTTCGGGGAAATAACATCCCCTTGTCTCACTCCTCGATGCAACGTTATGGGCCTTGTTTGCTGATTCTGTACTTGGACAAACATTATCCTTACTAATGATGTTATGACGTTAGTTTCTTCTGCTATGACGTGAGGACGTACCTCCAGGGTTCTACCACCGGTTCCCAGCCGGAGAGCGTGCGGTTGTAGTAATCTATGGTTAGTAGCGCCGCCAGCCGGCCGCCGCCCGCGCCCGACGAGCGCTGCAGGATGGACCCACCTGGGCCTGCCGGTGTCGACACCAACATGGGGTCTTCGAATGATTCCTCCACTTTACGCAGGTCCTGGATTTTACACAATTATTTTTAACACGCTTATTTTAACTTCACTTGTAACTATGTATGTAAGGAAATCTTGGAATCTTGATTTGACCCACTTTCCGGTCTTCGATTAGGATTCAATTTTGTACACTCTCTGAGTTCTGATGACCATACATATATACACAGCTAAGATATGTTACAAAAAGTGTGTTTTTTTTAACTATTCATTTTAGGCAATTTTTTAATAGCAGTATACTTTTGTTTATCTTTTTTAGAGTTGCATACCTGATCAACGTGCAGTTCGCTGAGGGACACTTCCAGTAGCGGTACATCAGAGTCCAAACAGTCGTCAATGACGCACAAAGTGATACAGTCTGCTGCCACCTTTAAACAAAAGGTCAAAATAAGTCCAGTTTCACCGCCTTTTGATAAAACCACTTTTGCTAGATAATAACTATGAACACCAGCTGGGTTCGTCTAAAATATAGATGGTACCTGCACGGCCTTGAGCGGGAAGATGGCGGTGTTGTGCTGGTTGCGCGGCGGCGGCTGCGCGTGGCGGCGCCAGCGCGGGCGCGCGGGCCAGGCGGGCGCCGCGCGCATGTGCACGCTGTTGGCCGGCGCGTCCGCCTCCGCCTCCGACACTACCGACTTGCCTACACAACCAGAAACACTTTCATAAAGAAAGCCAACGCATCACCTAACCTTCATATTTTAATAACTATTTTCGATACGACAGATACTTTTCCGACGGTCAACTAAGTACATCAATATACTAATAAATAACTAGTGACAAGATAAACTATATAAGACTTACCGGACAGAGCTGCTCTCGCCTGCACCGGTAGGGACTGCAACATTGCGGCGAACATTCGCATGTCGTGATAAGATAACCGCAAGTTTAGAGTACTCATCGCAACCTGAAACAAAATCACTATAATGTTAACACCTAAATATTTTAGAAAAATAACGTAAGTAAATGATAGGTGAATTGAACTTACATGCAGCACCCTATCAGCGTCAATAGCAACGTGTAAAGCAGCCGGCTCCACAATAGACAGTGCGGTCTCCTCTTCTAACCCGAGGACGCAAGAAAATACTTCCAGTTCATTTAGCTCGCACGATACCGGCTTCTGTGCGTCTGCGCAGCGGTATGTTATTACTGTTGTACTCTGGAATAAAACGGAAAAATTACAACATCAAAAACAAACGTTACATTAGTACAAGAGAAAAATAAAAAAAATCTCTAAGGTGTCCAGGTATGTTACCCTGAGTATGACGGCGTTGGTGTCCCACACTGAGGGGTCCTCGACGAGCACGAGCTGCGAGTCGGTGACGTTGAGCTTGAGCTCCATCTGCGGCTCCTCCTGCGCCGGCGCCGGGCTGGCGCTGCTGCGGGCTGCCGACAGCGCCTCCTCACTGTCACACAAATATACAAAATATAAAATCATTTATTCAAACTTGGCTGCAAAATAACACTTTTTAAATGTCAGAAAATTTACAAAACACAGCCTCCAAACCGCCCACCGTTTAACACTTCCTATGTGTTTTTTTCTGGGAAAAAGAAGTGGCACAACAAACTCCCCAGAATAACACTTTATATTACACAAACTATAACAGAGTAAGGTATAGTGTTCACCTAAAAAGAATGTCACTTAAGGAACTCAACACTAATGCTTTCGACAAAAGGTGAGCCCATAGCATGGTGCGCGGATGCTGAAAGACGTGATAGAGTGCCAAGTGTCAAAAGAAATTCAGACTTTACCAAATGATCAGTATAAACCTAAAGAGGGGAGTGTTCAAACGGCAGTATTTGTTGCTAATAATGTGATGTACAACTTACAGGTGCATCTGATCAGGGTCGGCAGGAGGTGGCGGCGGCTGCATGATGAACTGATTGGCGCATTCCCACCAGTCCAGCACCGCCATCAGTCGCATGTTGTTCACTAGGATCGTGTACGCTGATGAGTCACGACGTTTTCTGCACACGAAACGAAATAAATTACAACTATGTGCATAATAATAATAAAAAAAAAACTTCGGTAAATTTTCGCAAAAAGGTCTGACCAATTCAACATAAAAAAAAAACATCTTCAACTTATTCGCCGTTGGGTAAAAAAAAAATCCTCACCTGGCATGTACTTCAGCCTGCACGCTGTGACGCTGCTCAGGCATCGGCTGCACAATATGACTGAACACGTTGCCTCGCCTGTTGGCTGGCTCTTTGGTGTACCGGGTATCACTCACTAAGATTTCCTGTGAAAAAAAATACATCAATTAAATTAACACTGGTAATCTATACTAGTATTTTAAAGCTGAAAGGTTTGTTTATTTGTTTGAACGCGTTATCTCAGGAAGTACTGGTCCGATTTGAAAAAATAGTTTTGTGTTAGATAGCCCATTTATCGAGGAAGGCTATAGGCTACTTTTCATCCGGGTTCGTGCAGAGGTTCCCATGAAACCGCTGGCAGAAGCTAGCGAATATTATATGTAAAGTCCCATTTATTTCCTCCATGGTTGAGCAATTACCTGTGAGACCAGGTCTATATCCTGGCTGAGGTCGGAGTAGGTCTCCACGACGAGCCTGGACTTGATGAAGTTGATGCAGGCCAGTGAAGACACGCCGTGTTCCGGCTCCAGCTTCACTGTCACGTCGTGCAGGTCTAATTTCAGAGAACTTGTAGTCCATACCTGAAGAGATTACAAGTAAAATATTCTAGGAGCTTAATTTCGTGGATTTTTAAGATCTACATTTTTTTATAGTAATGTAGAAGACGGCCGTTGTAAATAAATAATAATAAACCTATGATTTACAAATAATACTTGATTTTGACTATAATATTACTATCGAATATAATATTATTTACCGTAATATGGAACGTAGTGCGGGCAAACTGTGCGGCGATGTATGGAATGTAGGATGTCTTTTTAAACCTATTGTTTTCTTATGTAAGTTTTTGTATGTGACTGTTTGTTTCCTAAATAAAATAAAATAAACGTAACAATAGTTGGCTTGTACTGACATGTTGATGGCTATGCATCTGCGGCGGATGCAGCGGCTGTCGCGGCAGCAGGTCGTCGGTGCCCTCGGCCAGGTTGTGCGCCAGCACGCCGCGCAGCAGGCGGTACTGCGCCGGGTCCAGCGCGCACTGCAGCGTGCTCAGTGACCCCTGGATCGTCATGTCCGGGACTGGGAAAACAACAATATAGAAGTCAGAAATCGTCGTAACACAAAATCTTTTAAACGTCCGTTGAACACTTCTCTAGAAAAATGTCAGATTATGACGTTGTAATAAGATTCATTTTGCAGCCACACTTTTTTTAGACAAGTGTTCAACAGATGTTTAAGTTTTGTAGTAAGGCTGAAAATGTCCATATTTAAATCGATATATGTGTGCTTTAAAGTCTACATGAAACTGAGAAAATAAAGTGAAGCAAGACTATCCTGAAATTTAAATATTAAAATTTGAGAGTGAGTTTTGGCTAGCAATAGGTGCCGTACCGTCGTGGGTGTCGGAGAGGTTGTGCTCGACGTGCAGCGCGAGGTCGGCCGGCGCGCGCAGCAGCGGCGCGCCGCGGCGGCGCACGCGCAGCCCGCGCCCGCCGCGCGCGCCCCACAGCGCCACGCCCGCCAGCCGCACCGCGCGCACGTCCAGCAGGCAGCGCGACCCTACACACGTCATCATACTTTCTTATAAAATCCTCGCCACAAGATAACAAACAAAAATGTATCTAACATTTTAGTTACAGACAAAATAAGAATGAATCCCTACAAGTATAATAAATGTGAAAGTAACTCTGTCCGTCTGTCTGTCTATCTGTCTGTTACGCTTTCACGTCTAAACCACTGAACTGATTTTAATAAAATTTGGTACAGAGATAGAGTTAACCTTGAGAAAGAACATAGGGTAGTTTTTATCCCGGACTTTTGAAGAATTCTCTTGAAAATGTACTTTACGCAGGCAAAACCGCGCGCGGAAGCTAGTACTAAAATACAAAGATTTATTCCCAAAACATATTTTTACGACTACTCACTATGAAATGAAGGTAACGATTACAAAGAGTACTAACCATTGCTAGGATCAGTGCGAGTGCTGACGGTGCCGTCGTCGCCGGCGTACTTGAAGCAGTTGTCGAGCGTGAGGTGGTCGAGGTGCGCGGCCAGCGCGTCGCGCGCGCGGCCCGACACCGGCAGCACGATCACCGGCGCCACGCAGCGCAGCCGCAGCCGCATGCGCGCCGCCCGCCCGCCGCCGCCCAGCGTGCCAGACACCACCGCCACCTGTATACACATCATCTCTCGAGCCTTTTCCCAACTATGTTGGGGTCGACTTTCAGTCTAACCGGATTCAACTGTGTATCAGTATTTTACAACGAGCGACTGCCTATCTGACCTTCTCAACTCAGTTCACCGGGCAACTAAATACTTACTCCTTTGATGTCCAAGATATACTTAGTAAGCACATACAACTTCGAAAAGCTGCATTGGTACTTGCCTGACCTGGAATCGAACCCACGCACTCATACTCGAGAGGTTGGTTCTTTACCTACTAGTTCACCACGACTTTTTTACACGTTTTTATACATCAAAATTATTTTCACTGTCTTAAACCTAAAAAAAAAAATTGAGACTCATAGACTTCGATATAATATAACTATAACATGAGTGTACCTTAAGCCTGGCTTGCATGATGACTCGGCGTAGCAGACTGAAATCCCTGGCGAAGGCCTGCAGCTCCTGTACGAAGCGCTTGGTGTGCACGTACGTGACAGGACCCATCTCTATGCTCAGGCTCGTGTCGTGGCCGGCAGTCGCCGCGTCGGCCGCGCTCAGCCTACACGTACAGGTAATTTAAGTGTTATTAATGTAGATAAGTCATAGAATAGACAAATACAGGCTGCAACGTCTGCACGGCAGTACCTCTGGTAGGTGAAGGTGAGCGCGTGGTCGCCGGAGGTGCGGAAGCGGTCGCGCCACAGCGCGGCGTGCGGCGTGAGGTCGGTGAGCGCCATGCTGCCCAGCCGGCCCTCCAGCCGCCGCCAGCCCGCGCGCGCGTCCGCCCGCGCCACCGCCCGCGCCCGCGCCACGCGCGCGCGGCACGCCTCGCCGCGCCCCGCCACCACCAGCACGCCCAGCGCGCGCACGCGCAGCTCCGTCTGCCGCACGCCCGGCGCCGCCGCGCCCGCGCGCTGCGGCTCCGGCCCGGGCCCGCTCTCCGGCACCTCGTCACCCGCTATGCCGAAGAAGTCCAGCACTGCCACCCAGCTATCGATGCTCACCACCAGATTTAAGCAATTGAAGTCCACTTTCGTAAGTTTATATATCTGCCAAAAGAATTTAAATAACCAGGTAAAGTATATATGGCAACATACAAGAAAGAGAGAGTACAAGATGTATTGCCGTACATTGTCGTACTTGTCGCTGAAGTGCGGGTGGTGCGGGTCGCGCGTGTGCACGGACAGCCACACGAGGTTGTCGTCGGGGCCGGCGGGGCTCGCGTCCTCCGACGTGTCGGCGCCCGCGTCGCACTCCGGCGAACACGGCGGCGTCACGCAGCTTTTACTGTCACGTTTGTTGCGTCGCTCCTTACTCTGACGAAACATCATTTTCACACACATCATTTAGAGGAAAAAAAAAACAATAAATATTTAGACGTTTTACCATCGCTAAAAATACCTCTCTGGCCGCCACATTGAGCTGACTGGGCAAAGAATAGGAGCAGCACTTCATGTACTGCAGCGAGCTGACACTGGACATGTCATCGGCGTACTCCGTGACAAAGTCGGGGCACGACTTGGACACGAACACGGCCTTGGGCGGCACCTGCGGCGTGTGTGACACCATCAGCATGCGATGCTTGGAGTCCGGATCCTTCGTCAGGTCCTCCATTGTGATCGAGTGCAGTGACACCTACAACACCAATTACATAAATAAAACATCTCCAAAGGAAAAAGAACAATTTACTGCAAATTAAGTGATATAAAGTCACTCACTTGCAGCATATTCTCATAGGGATGTGTCTTCTGGTAGTTCAACTTGAACTCTCTGAAGGTCAGTTCCACGAGGCTTCTCTCACCCTCGCCGAAATCTGCGCGCAGCTCCACGCTAAATGTTGGCAGCTCGAAGTTTACTGCAATAATATGGCAAAGTAAAATATTGAAAAAAAGTAACATAATGCCGGTTATTAAAAATTATGTAATTAAGTACAAATAAATTTAAAAATCTTTTTTATCTTTACATATTTTTTTCTCTCCGATGTTGGCTACTAATGATTAAAGAGCATGCACTAAACCTAAAATGGCTGATTGAGAAGGGGTGAAGTAATTAGTAGGTGAGTGTTACCGATGAGCGGCGCGATGGGCGGCGGCGCGGGCGCGGCGGGCGCGGGCGGCGGCACGGCCAGCACGGCGGCGCGCACGGCGGGGTCCAGCTGCAGCGTCGGCACCGCGCCCTCCAGCAGCCCGTCCGACCCCGCCATGCGCTGCAAATGTACCACAAATTAACATAGTAGGTATTATAAAAATATTGTAAAACCGTTTATCGAATGTCGAACTCGAGTGTAGAGTTCAATATAAATATAGGGCCTTCATCCCCGACATAAATGGATAAATAAATAAACTATCAAAACCGACCTCATAAAGTATCTGAAAGCATTGTAACGCTAGCATATTGAAAGTCGAAAACTCGATAAATTATTTAAAGCCAAACTAATTCACTCTATAGTTCGGGATTTAGTATGCTAGTTCTTATATCTTGAGGTGGATCCTCTATCAAAAGTGCTGATATAAACGTGCGAATACAATATAATTGATTTCGAACCTGCGCATGCGGCGAGGGCGCGTTGCGCGGGCCAGCGTCGGCGACGTCAGCGGGGACGTCAGACGTGATCCAGCGGAAGGTCTCCAGCACCTGCTCGTACTGCTCGCGCCGCGCCGACACGTGCAGCCCGCCCACAATCCGCCCGCGGACTTCGCACTGACAACAACATAAAAAAGGTATAGTTTGTGCAAAACTTCTGTAACGTAATAATAGTTTTAAAAAAGGTATAGTTTGTGCAAAACTTCTGTAACGTAATAATAGTTTTAAAAACGAATAAACACGCTTTTAGCACGTCCGCCATATAGGGGAGGCCGCCATATTGGATTTGTAATTACGTTTCTTAGCTCATTACATTACTTTGTATTGTCATCAGAACTCAAAGCGTGGGCGAAATTTCATCGTAATCAAAGACCGAGGGGGTCAAATTAAGCTTACAAGATTTTCTTACATAGTTACAAGTGAAGCTAATATAAGCGTGTTAATTAAGGGTCGTGGGTGGGGTTTGTCATATAGAAATATCGATACTTTTCACTATACAGTTATCGATAACTCCGTATTACCTGGTAGTCGGCGTCAGTATCGTCGTCGACGTCGCTGTAGTTGAGCGTGAAGCGCAGCGCCGTGTTGTGCAGCACGGGCTTGCCGGCCGACACGTCGTAGATGTCCTGCATGTTCTCCGCCGACAGCTGGTGCAGCTTCAGCTTCTCCGACACGTCCACCTGTCGTACATAACGCACAGTGCCGAATATTATCTATGTGTTACTTCTATGATGTTCCTTTATGTACCATCCTATACACTCCCCGTAAATACTGAACCTGTATACTCCCTTATGTAGTCTTCTATGTCATCACCATCATCATCTTCTGAGCCTTTTTCCCAACTACGTTGGGTACGACTTCCAGTTTAACCAGATGCAGCTGAGTATTAGTGATTTACATCTGACCTATTTATGTATTCTCCTATGTACTCCCTTATATACTGCCGTTTGTACTAGGCCTATATGCTTCCTTCTGTATTCCCTACGTACTACCTTATACACTGCCGTTCGTACTAGGCCTATATGCTTCCTTCTGTATTCCCTACGTACTACCTTATACACTGCCGTTCGTACTAGGCCTATATGCTTCCTTCTGTATTCCCTACGTACTACCTTATACACTGCCGTTCGTACTAGGCCTATATGCTTCCTTATGTATTCCCCTATGTACTACCTTATACACTGCCGTTCGTACTAGGCCTATATGCTTCCTTATGTAATCCCTATGTACTCCCTTATATATTGCCGTATGTACTACTCCTATATGCTCCCCATATGCTTTCTTATGTATTCCCTATGTACTCCCTTATATATTGCCGTATGTACTACTCCTATATGCTCCCCATATGCTTTCTTATGTATTCCCTTATATGTATGTACTTTGCCCATATGTCTACGTTATTTGCTACCTCTAACAACAGTAAGTAGTAACAGAGTAATAAAGACGTGTGGTACTCACGGAGGCGAGCGAGATGTCGCGCACGCGCACCTTGTAGAGCGTGTGCCGGGGCGGGCCGGGGCGGTTGCCGAGGCTCATGCGGCCCAGGTGCGCCACCAGCACCTGCGCGCTGTGCGCCGCGCGCGGCAGCACCACCACCGGCGACTCCAGCTCGATGTTCACGCTGAGACACAGACATTGTTGTCTAACTCGCCTACGTCCTCCAAATACACTAGTTAACTTCTAGTACATTCCCTATTACCACGTCCAATTACTTTAGCCGCATTACTTGGCCTGGATACAATTTTAGGCTGTTACACTTAGCAAGTCAGTGTCGTGATTAATTCATCAAGACCATCATCTCAGTGTATGCATGTGTGCGACAGTATCGAGTTGGAGCGAGCACTGACCTGAGCACGATGTTGTCGGACTTGAGCGCGGCGGGGTCGTCGAGCGAGGCGCCCATGCTGACGGTGCGGCGCCGCGGCGACACGCCCTCCATCGACTGTGACAGCTTCGGGTTCGCGTACAGCGACTCCCCTCTGATAACACAACAATAAAAAAAACTCTCTTAACAAATAAACATAATAGGTTACGACTTCCTGGGTATTGAAGGGTTGAATTACAGCAAATGTGGTATTTTTGATGCATGATGCATCAGCTTGCATACCTGGGATGCACGAGGCCGATGGCCATGTCAGCGGCGGCGGCGCGGATGGAGCGCGCCAGGTTGGCGAGGTACTGCTTGAACTCCGTGAGGCACGAGCGCAGCTCGCGCAGCAGTGCACCCGAGTGCGTGTACCACACGCTGGCCACGCGCACCGACACCATCGCGTGCACCACTGCACACGCAACACACATCTGTTACACACCTTAAGCGGAAGCAAGCTTACGAAAAATATTTTAATGAATCAGTCATACAAAAAAATTAATTGTCTTTAAAGTCAGTTTACGGACGGTAGTTTGAAGTGACAACGTCAAACATGACAGTAGTATATGAGAGCCGACCACTCGAACCGTCATCATGTCTCTCTCTCGTTCGTGAAGCGCTCTCGCTTGCGGATCGGGACATGAAGCGCAACGGGACAATGAAGTCAACTTTTTCGTGGATGCAGCCCGTAATATCGAATTATAAGACGTTGTCACGTCAAAAATACGTTAAGTAATACATATGAATACATACCCGGTGCATCAGCATCGGCGGGCGTGTCGACGGTGCGGTGGATGGAGAAGTTGAGCGCCTTGGCGTCGTCGGGGTCCGCGTGCGCCAGCGCCTGCCCCGCCGCCAGCACGCGCGTGTGCAGCCCGCCGCCCTCGCACAGCGACACCACGCCCACGCCGCCCAGCGACCCCGACACCTCCACGCGGCTGCCGTCTGCGGAACACATGGTGTTACACCCACGAAGTAAACAAAAATGAGCGGAGATGCCATAATGCAGGTAGGTAACGCGCCTTCTTCAAAGTCAAATTCTTACGGTGGATATGAGCAAAACTATCAGTTACGAGTGAACTAACGAGGCGTTCGGGTTCTTTGAGACATCTGTCAACGATTTTTCGTATTATAAAAAATGGCCGGGTCGAGAGAAGGCGTAGCTACCCTCCTCCACTGCTATATATGGCGCTCTCGGCTGATCAATAACACTTCAATCATTTGAATAAAATTTTTCAAGTTACTTCCCTGTTTTCTCATTTACATGTTACACTTTAGAAACATATGAAAGGAAAAGACATAACGATAACAAAAAATTGCAACAACTATAAGTTTCAAATGATCATCCTATGGCTTCGAACAGCGTGGACATAATATGTAGAAGGAGTAGTTACCGACGGTGGCCTGTATCTTGGCCTCGCTGACGGTGGCGGTGGCGATCTTGCGCGCGACCACGGCGCCGTCCAGCACGGCGGCGCGCAGCAGCAGCACGCCCAGCCGGTGGAAGTCGAACGTGATCTCCGTGCGCACCGACCGCTGCACAATACACCACAGCATACAAACTGAGACTATTTTTTTATAATTTAAATGCGTCATTGATAGATGGTGTCAATAATTACTTTCATTCATATGGTCAAAGAGAAATAGATGTATGTACCTTAGGTTCATCTTCAGGTATTGAGAACGAGTAAGTGGATGCGGCGGCTGGTTCCGAATGTCCAGTATCGCTGGAAGCCTTCTTTGCTGATGTCTTGGGACCGAATACGCGATGTGTAAAGCCAATTAACTCCACAATGGTCTCTTGATTAGCTATAGAAAGAAAGATAAACTTTAGTGCCTGCAATACTAAATAAAAGATGAAAAGCTGATTTGTCCAACTCACCAATGATATCAAGATTGTTAAACAATATATTGGCGATCCTCAAATCCTCGTTGTCACCGTCGCCCTTGATGAAGCAGAGGTCGACGGCGATGAGCGCCTCGGAGTCGACGAGCCCCGCGGCGCCCCAGGGCGTGGCGGCGGGCCCCCAGGGCGGGGCGGCGGGCCCCCAGGGCGTGGCGGCGGGCCCCCAGCTCACGGCGCTCCAGCCGCCCGCCCAGCCCGCGCCCCAGCCCGCGCCGAACATGCCGCTGCCGTTCCAGTTCAGCCCCGTGCCCGACACCCAGCTCAGCGCGGGCGACGCGCGCCCCGCCTCCGACTCCGCCGGACACAGACCTGGCTCGGCTGAACAAACAGATAGTTATTCAATATAACGTTACATATAACATTAGAACAATCGACTACACTCATTTATTACATGTACTGATATAATATGACGCGTGTATGCAAGGGATTTGCAACTGCCAGGGTTCTTCAAGAGCCTCACTTACTTCTGTTGGAGTGCAGAGAGTGGAGCGCCTGATGCAGCGCGTGCGGGTGCGCCAGCGAGTGCGTGGAGCGCGCGTCCGGCGACGCCGGACACATCGGCGACGTGGGCGACGTCGGCGACGTCGGCGACGTCGGCTCCGACCCGCGGATACTGCCCGACATCGTGTCCATGCTGGGGCAGAACACCGGCACAATATACAAACATTGTAACTAACCCAATTAGTCCGTATATAGGCAACTTATAATCGTGGAAAAGTAGTACAGGTTGAACTTATTTCAAAGTTTTGATTTTACCCTAATTTTGAAATAACAGTCATATACATCAAAGCAAGCATAGTTATAAGTGTGCCAAGCTACGAAGAAAGTAGAGGTGCATACCCGACATGCTTGTGACTGGCGACGAGCAGCTCGAAGTCGGGCCCGTAGGTCTGCAGCGCGTCCACCAGCAGCAGCGAGTGCACCGACAGCGACAGCGACACGTCGCGCGGCCGCGCCGTGCACGCCGCCTTCACGCCGCACACCTGCACCTCCGCGATGCTGCGCCCCATCGACTGCACCTACGTCACACGTCACAATCATGTAACTGATGAACTCACTTTCCATTTATTTTAAGTGGAAAAGCAATCGTTGGGTGAAGATGATGGTGCAGACACAACAAACCTCTAGCGACATCTGCTCGATGGCGAACTGCAGCATGAAGAGTGTGGAGTTGTGATGCTGCGAGAACTCTGAGCGTTCAGTCTCCGAGCTGACGCTGCTCTCCTCCATGTCGTCCGCCGCCGCCTGCGTCGGGCTGGGGGGCTCGCGGCCGCTGCACACAACACATTATTTACTTGACTAGTTACCGACTTGTGGCAGCACATACCCGCGGGTGTACTCACGTGGCGGTGGGCGAGAGCGCGAGGTCGGCCAGCACGGCGCGCACGGCGAACAGCTTCTGCTCGCTGAGGTGCACCACCAGCGCCGGCAGCGAGCCGCACAGCGTCGCCGACGGGTACTGCGGGTCGCTCGTCGCCACCACGCGTCGCTCCGCCTGCGTCACGTCACACACTCCAAATAACACCCTATGACTTTGCAATACGTTATCTTATGGCATGGATTAACATAAAATATTTTGTAATCAATCATATAGTTCGTGCCAAATTCAATGGCGGCTCGAAAAATGGCGCAAGTTGCTGTGCAAAAACCATTCTGTAAGCGAATCGTGGGAAGTTTGCGAGTAGGCCACTTGGAGTACCTGTTGGAAGTCAGTTGTGAGCCGCCATTAGTTTGCCGAGTTTGCATAGTTTACTTACTTAAACTCATGATTTTAACAACCTTAACAAAATCCGTCTACGTGATCCGTTTAGCAAATTCGTTCTCCACTAATAGTATGGCCGAATTTTCGTTGACATATAAGTGTACCTAAGGCTGAAAAAATGGTTGTCAGTATAAACAGGCCTCTGTCACTCGACGTACTTGCGCGCGATAAATGCCTACCGCTCGCTGGGTTACCGGTAGCCCCACGCGGCTCAGGGCTTTCTTTCAATAGTCACACGCGCCGCGCGCGTTCCAATATTTATTATTTTTATTTCGTGGCATGTTATGCAGGTTATGCTGTTGGTTTTTATAAGGTTTTTTAAGCTACCTCACAAACTGATGGATTATTTTGAGGTGTGTTGGTTTATATGCGACTATTGTAAGATTTAGAAACATTTTATATTTATGAACTTATCTAGTAATTCTATTTTTTTTTAATAAATTAATACTTATCTACTTTATGATTTTAACAACAGAGATCATTAGGTACTTATTTTACTTTAGATACCTACTTAGTTATATGAACTGTATTGTGAGTTTTGTAGCTCAAAACACATGTCGAGTGTAAGTAGGTATAGTTCTGGTCCAACTTAATGACGACTCGGAACATTACGCGTGACGCTACGCAGAAACCAATTTTAGGTATCAACACTCCAAAAGCCAGCTCGAAAAATAGTTGGAAACCGCCTTTGATTTTGACGAAAGCTTTACTTAAGTACTTACCTATGCTGACGTATTAGGTAATATTTAGTAATATGTACCCATACTCCATTTTAGTAGGCAATACAATAGTTAACTAAAGAAAAATATTCTTGATATTACTTTTTATTTAAAAACTCAGTTTTAAAAAAGGCTATCTTAAAATAAGCGTAACTTTGTTTTCCTACTTAAATATTAATAAATTGTAAGAAGCAACCCTAAGCACGGCCACGGCACGGTTGCGGTCACTGAACTGTGCGCTATCGCATTGGAATAACAATCAAGCGCTCGAGCTTTTAAGGTTCATTTTATAACGCAGCTAGGAATTTATAGGTAGTTGGGGAACTTGTAGGTGCTTATAACAGTAGGTATGGACTTTTTTGTATGGAGTGATTTATCTGTTACGTAGTAACTATTATATAATCTGTGGTATAAATGCAAATTTTATTTCTGTGGGTGTTCTCACCTGCAGCAATATACTGAACCTGTCGAGCAGGTGCAGTGAGGAGGTGCTTTTGGTGTGCGCGTACTTCCAGTTATCTCGCGCACGACCCACCAGGATCTGCAGGTCGCTCAGCTCGATCTTGTATCTGTGGTACATACAAGCTTATTGATCACGAATATTAGCAGTAAGGTGTTTCAGGTCGTAAAGTAGTCAGGTTAGAAGAATTGTTTGGTCATTAGGTACCTTTAATGAAATGGTATACCTGTCATAGAGGTATATATAATATATACCTCTATGTATATAATATAGAGGTATCTCTCTCCTTACCTCTCCAGGCAAAACCTTTGCACGAATTGTACTGAACCGCTTGATGCCCTTGTCTGAAGACATACTGCCTGAAACCCAATTTGGCTTCCGGCCGAATCGAGGTACGTGTGAAGCCATCTTCTCTATCCGTCAACTTCTAGAGAAGAGTCGTGAGCAGAGTCAACCATTGTTTCTTTGCTTTGTTGACTTGGAGAAAGCTTTCGTCTCGGTGCCGCGCAAAGCCTTATGGGTGGTACTAGCGAAACGTGGATGCACGGACAAGTTTATAAGAATGATACGACTTCTGCATGATGACATGCGCTGTTGTGTCAGTGTGCAGGGCGATGACTCGGAGTTCTTTAAAGTGAGCTGCGGTGTGAAACAGGGCTGCGTGCTCGCTCCAACTCTCTTTGCCCTGTACTTTGCAGTTGTCGTTCGGGAAGGCTTGCAGACTCTGTCCGAAGGTATCCGTATTTGTTTTCGTACCGATGGCGGTGGTGTCTTCAACCTAAATAGACTCAAGGCTCGCACAAGAGTGTCTCACGCGACTATCACTGAGATGATGTATGCAGATGACTTATGTTTTGTGGCGGATTCCCCAGATGGGCTGCAGAGGCTTATGTCGACACTACTGCAGGCATGCAGCAGATTTGGCCTGAAGATAAATGTCAAGAAAACCGAAGTCATGGCACTTGATACTGTGAACAGTGCCCCAGTTGACATTAGACTCGGAGATGTCTCGCTTAAGCAAGTAAACCAATTCAAATATCTTGGCAGCACCATAACATCCAGGTGTCTCCTTGATAACGAAGTCAACAGCCGAATAGGAGCAGCTGCTGCAGCTTTTGGTAGACTTCGTGCCAAGGTGTTCCGCTCACATGACATAAAGCTCTCTACAAAAGTAGCTGTGTACATGGCAATAGTTCTGCCAAATCTCCTATATGCCTCTGAGACTTGGTGTCTATACCGCGAGCATATTCGGACATTAGATAGATTCCATCTAAAATGCCTACGTGACATTATGTGCATCCAGTGGTCGGACCGTGTTCGTAACACGGAAGTACTTAGACGCGCTAATGTCAGCGGTATTGAGGCCTATCTAATGCGTCGACAGCTGCGCTGGGCTGGTCATGTCTCCCGGATGTCAGATGCCAGAGTAGCAAAGCGCGTCTTCTACTCAGAACTGGAGACTGGCAAGCGTAAGCAGGGTGGTCAACGTCTGCGGTACAAAGATCCGTCACACTGGGACTACTGACTACGGACTACGGACTGGGCTATGGCGGCAGATAGGACCAAATGGAGGCGGACTATTAAGGACAAGGTGTGCGAGTTTGAGAGCCGGCGGAGAGAGCAGCTCGACGCTAAGCGAGATGAGCTGAAGGCCCGACCACCCGCGGCCATCCAATACACCTATATCGGAGGAGTGCTGACTTGCAGTGAATGTGGACGGACATTCACTGCAAAAATTGGCTTTGTCAGTCACTGGAGAGCACACCAGCGAAGCTATCAAAATTAAGCGCAGATCCAAGTCGCTGTGGCCGAAATCGGCCAGGATCAATATATACCTGTCATAAAGTCTATTGTGTAGGTTGGCGGCGTCCAGTGCCGGCTGCGTGGTCTGCATCTGTGGCGGCGGGTCGGGCGGGGAGCCCGGCGACAGCAAGCTGCCCGGAGGCGTAGAGCACGGTGTCATGAACATTTCTGTACAGCATATAATACGAATATATGTAAAAAACACTTCAGAATTTTGAGAAAAAAATGGTCATCATTTTTGTTACCTTCGTCGTCAGGCGGAGTATGCGGCGCACAATCGGCTAAGTTAGCGTTGGCCAGCCGAAGTCGTCCGAAGTCCACCACGAGCACTGCAGAGTCGCGCGAGCACAACTGCTCCACGAACAGGATCTGAGGTGCCGAGATGTCCAGCTCCACCTGCCACGTGCGCCGCTCACCCTGCCAGCATACACCAGAGCAATTATACAACTAATATACACGATGTTATAAACATAATACAAAAAATATACATAAGTTATGATTAACTACTCTACGATTTTAATAACTAATATATGAATAGTCATGATCACGACCACTCTGCCAAGAGTGTCCGATTAAGAAGAAGAAGAATATGAATAGGTAAGTCATGGGTACACTGATATAACGATAAATATGGTTAACTGAGTCTTTATAAAGGGCCATTAAATCCCCATTCTGCTTCTGGGAGAACTGAAAATACCCCCATTTAACCAACATCCAGTAAATGAGATTCCGATAGTTTATGTGTTGCTCCGTAGATGGGTGGTCATCTACGTCACAGGAGTTCGCGTGAGTCCAGAGATGCAGTTAGACATGTGTACGTACGGGCGCCTATACCTCAATGCCTCAAGACAAGTTACAAGTGATGACTTACGGCACCGAAACGTGGCCTCTCACTATCGGCCTCATCTCAAAGCTCAAAGTTGCTCAACGAGCTATGGAGAGGGCTATGCTCGGTGTTTCTCTATGTGATCGAATCCGAAATGAGGAGATCCGTAGATGAACTAAAGTCACCGATATAGCCCATCGGATTAGCAAGTTGAAGTGGCAATGGGCAGGCCATATTGCTAGCAGAGCAGATGGCCAATGAGGGCGAAAAGTGCTGGAGTGGAGACCACGGACTAATAAGCGCAGCGTAGGACGTCCACCAACAAGGTGGACAGACGACCTTATAAAGGTCGCCGGAAGATGCTGGATGCAGGTCGCCTAAGGTCGAGATCTAAGGGGGAGGCCTATGTTCAGCAGTGGACGTCCTATGGCTGAGATGATGATGATGACGTACGGGCGCCTGGTGCGGGCGCACGAGGTGGTCCCAGTGCGTGAGCAGGCGCGCGCGCGTGGAGTCGCGCACGTGCTGGTAGGCGTGCGTCCAGGGTGCACGTGCCCAGGCCGCCGCCCAGCGCGCCGCGCCCGCGTTGTACACCACCTCCAGCGACGCTGACTTCACCCACAACCTGCGCGACAACAACATAATATGTGGTACCTGATTCATATTTATTTATTTTTAAATTAAATACAATAATAGGAGACTGACATGCATTTCGCAGGCGGCGGCCGCGCTACCCACACGCCCGGCGGCCGCGCTACCCACACGCCCGGCGGCCGCGCTACCCACACGCCCGGCGGCCGCGCTACCCACACGCCCGGCGGCCGCGCTACCCACACGCCCGGCGGCCGCGCTACCCACACGCCCGGCGGCCGCGCGCGAGGAGCGAAACACTTGCCGAGTTCAGTCGCATGGTGTTCCGGACCTTCACATCGCGCCGGCCTGAGCGTCATCATGCGCCCCGCCCATGCTAGGCCATCGACCATACGCTTGACCCCGCGCTCTCGCTCACCAACCAATGTGTTACCACATATCGGCAATTATTTTTTTAAATATTACAGTCTTTATATCGAAAACAGAAGTTCTATTTAGTTGAGACCACCAGCATCAACACTGAAGCTTGTCACCCCAACACATAGTAACTATCTTACCAATGTGGGCGGGAGAATTTATTGTTCCGCGGAATTAACGCTAAATATTTTTATATTTTTATTGTACTTACTTGTAGTCACAGTTGACGCCGAAGGGTTTCTTCTCATAGGTGAGCTGGAACAGCGGCTCGTGCTGCGCCTGCGCAGTGGCGGCGCCGGGCTGCGCGTGCGAGCGGCACCACGACATGGCCGCGCCCGACGCGCTCAGCGCGCTCAGGCCCTCGCGGATCACGCCCTGCAACACAGCGATATAAATACTATATTACAATCGATGCTTACAGTAGGTGGTCTCTAATGAAGTAAGAGAGCGAAAGTGAAAGCAATAAAAATTTTGTAGCAATCAGTTGCGCATCACCTGCGGCGCGATGAGTATGGGGAAGAGCGTGTTGGGCGTGATGCGCTCGCGCAGGCACACGGCGCCCAGCGACACGTGCAGCGCGTGCGACGCGGCGCGCGGCCGCGACTCCACGCCCACGCGCACGCACGAGAACTGCAGCTCCATGCCGCCGCCCGCCGCCTCCGCCTCGCCCTCCATGCACAGGTTCAGCGAGCCCTTGTTCAGGATGAACTCGAACTTGCCGAACACCGTGTCCCTCTTCAGCATAGTGTTATTGTCCAACGAATCTGCTATCACATCTAAGATCTCTTCCTCTAAGTCTGCGGGGGCGTGAGGCGCCGGGGCGGGCGTGGGGGTCGGGACGGCCGCCTGCGCCGCGGGGGCAGCATCCTGCGAGCCGCCGTACCAGCCTAACCACTGCGGGAACCAGTGCACCAGCATGCTGCGTCCGGAGCTTGCCGGTGTGTCCGGAGTTGACACTGGAGTCGATTTTGGTACTTTGCGCATTGCCACCTGAAAAAGAAATGGCACATGTACGTAAAGGTTAAGTAGGTAACAAATCACAACATACTGGAATAGTATCTGTCTAGGCAATTTAATACAGACCTCCCGCAGTGCTTTGAGCAGGTGCAGCGGCATGCGCCACTCGAACTCGTCCTTGGCGGCCTTGCGGTCGGCGGGCAGCGTGGCGGCGGGGTTGCTGAGCGTCACCAGGCACGCCGCCACGTACTCGCGCGTCTGCCGCGCCCGCACCAGGCACGACTCCCACGTCGGCTTCGGCTCCGTCCCTGATAAACATTACTAGTGTTATTTGCTCTTATATGATAACAGCAATATCGATATGTCAAGAAACAATATGACTCCTATGAAAAATAGATGTAAATGAGACTCACATCGATGGTCGGGTATGTGGCAGGAGAGCGCGTAGAGCCACCAGTCCCGCGCGTGTCCCCGCACGGGCGCCGCCGGGCGCCGCGCGCGGAACTCGCGCACCCGCGCCAGCCGCTCCAGCCCCGCCGCGCAGCACACCGCCTCGTTGTACTGGCGCTGCAAGCCACGCACGCGTTACTACTGTGCTCCAGCCCGGCTCACTGCGCCGCACGGGTACTCACGGAGCTGAGCGCCAGCGCGACGGTGTCGAGCGTGAGGTGCGCCTGCATGCGCGGGCGCTGGCGGGAGCGCAGCGGCTGCTCCGTGCGCTCGCGCCGCACGCGCGCGCGCGCCGACGCCGGCGTCACCACGAAGCTGTGCCCGCCCCGCCACGTCTCCGACATACGACTCTGTGCCAAACACCAAACTCATTTACTATTCTAGAATACGGTTTTTACTAGTGTAACTCAAATCTGTTATCAGCTGAATACTTACAGTAAGCTCAGAGATGGTACAGGTGGCGAACATGCCGGCGGGCACGGGCATGGCGTCCCAGTAGACGGCGAGGTTGTGCAGCTCCAGCAGCTTGAAGGAACAGCCGTCGGGGTCGCTGAGCAGCGTGAATCCGCGCCGCCACTCGCTGTCGCACGACTCCGCGCACAGCGACTCCGCCGTCAGCCCGCACGCGAACGGCATCGCGCCCGTTATGGCGTCTTCGTAGCGAATGTGCACGTCGGTTAATTTTAACTGAAATGAACATTAACATGATTTAAAGTTAAACTATAACTATATTTTGACGTTTAAGCACTTATAACTAGCAGTAGCCGGCCTTACCTGAAGGTTCTCGACGATGTTGGCCAGCAGGCCCGTGCCGTAGCTGAGCCATGAGGAGTAGGAGGTGGCGTAGTAGCCGGCGTCGGCCGCCTCGTGCTCCGCCCGCCACTGCGCCTCCAGCGCGTCTAGAAGCGCAGTTTTGCGCTCGTGCGCTATTGACGCTTCTACACTGCAGTCCCACTGCAAAACATTTAAAATTCATTCAATCTCAATTAATGATTTCTAAACCTTTTAAATCTAAAAGACACCTAGCAATTCTGCATTTAACTCATAGTAGATTTTCTGTCTCCTTTTTAATTTCAAATCAAGATTTCCTCTATTTAAAATCTTTATTACATATTTGGGTATCCTATGCCTGCTGTTATGTTTTCCTCCTATAACTTACTTTTATCACACTATGAAAAATAATGCTGTTTTCTGTAAGACTGTAGAACGAAAATTACATATTTTTGTTGTAAGCTGTTTCATGTTTAGCATAAGTTCTATGAGTAAATAATTGTCATTGATTAGATATGAATTCACAACTTTACAGTATTACCTGCTAGGACCCAAAAACAAGATAAGCTACTGTCAAATATTGATGAATTTGTTGGAATTTCATAGATATTTTAAGAGATTTATCTTTCTTCTTTCATATTATATTCATATTGTCCTTGTAGTTAGGACTAGTATAAATAGTTGTATTCCTGCAATTTCACCAGTGTTCCAGGGGAACTTCTTCATGTGCCCTGATAAATATATATAATAGTGTAGCTTCCCAACAGTTAAAGATTTTTTCTAACTGGTACAGTAATGTTGAAGCCTTGAGAGTACATACAAACAAACAACAAAATGTTTCCTCTTTATTACATCATAATAAAGATAAGTTATTTTTTACAAACCTCATCCAAATTGATAGGTGTGGCCACCAGGTAAAGTTTCTCTATAGCAATCAGCCAGGGCGCTGATCTGATCTGCCGCACTGGCACTTGCAGTTGAACCTTGCCAATGAACCCTGCTTTGATCTCCACGGGGAGACCCAGGTGGCGGAGAGCATCTTTCTTCAGGGGGAGATTCTCTAGCTCCACTTTCCCTGTTTATGTTTATATTCATAACAATAAAATGTGCTACTCTGTATGGCATTCACTAATAATTTACATGATATGTGTTACTATGTATTATAACATCTACAATAATAAGCTGATTGAGGGTTTCCTTACTTAACATTCAGGCCAGAATTAAGTTCATACAAAGCTACCTAAACTCGGTAATAGTACAAATTGGTAAAAGCTTATTACATGTTGGATATCTACAACCTCTGAAATTTTATTATAAACAATGCTTGTAGGGTTTTTTAGTATGAATTAATTAAAAAGTGGACAGTTTATAGTCCACCAAGTTCTAACCCAAAAAGATTCAATATTTGTTCAGTATACAATCATTCATAGAGTATGTCTATTAAAACACCTGTGTCATCGTAATAACGTAAGATCTAAATATACACAAGAGCGATATTTGCGCAACTAGCGGCACTCACCCGACAGGAGCGCCACGCTCAGCTGATCCGTGTTGAGGTTCTCCACATACTTCCCGAGGTAGTTGTTCAGAACCCACGCTACTAGACCTTCCAACATCGTGCATCGTGCTCTGCGCTGTACGTTTCACTAGTCGGCACGCTCTTGCGGTACACTTTCGCCTATAAACACACACCAATGTTTGTCATTGACCTAACACCTCTGTTGTTGTTGCATTGATATCGTCCTTTAACGTTGATATTATGTCACGAACAGCCGGATTGAACTTTGTTCACCAGTTAATGGGTTTTATTGCGCAATTTACTCACACAGCTAGCAAATAATATTCGTATATTGTATATTTTCTCTATCATCGGAGCACTATGATCAAAGAAAAATCCGTGAAGAAAGATAACAGTTTCCAGGATATTTTCATTTGATAGCTAACGCCAGTGCTGCCAGAACAATTATAGACATTTAACCCAATAGAGCAGTTTCTGGATAACTTTTTTTGTCTTGGCAGTCGATATTTTTCTGAAAAACGATAATTCACAGAGCCTATAAAAGTTTTGGTGAAAAATGTCAAAAAAATCACAAAATGAAACGCAGATATGTATTTGCGAAAGAGTCAAATTAATATTAAAAGCACATTTCAGGCAAATAAAACCAGTTTCCCACAATATACCTTCCCGAAGATTTAGATATACTCCCCGTAAAATGGGAATTCGAAAAAGTATAGCAGCATTATATCTGTCATGGACCTGTCAACCAGACAGTCAAGTCAAAAGCTTCCAGATTAAAAAAAATATATAACTCGACAGCTGCTCCTATCGTTCATGCAACATATTATATGTAATTTAATTTAAAACAATATGGAATAACGAAATATCTATAATTCAACATGTCAATTTTTATTCCCCTAATAGTACATTCTCTGTTTACTTTATTAAAATTTTTAACTTCGATTGGATTCTCATTTGATTCTTCAATATTCCTTTATACGTAAAAATACAGAAAATGTGAATCAAAAACTCTAATAATTTACGCAGATTAACAGACAGACAGAACTTGACAGAAGCTTTGGTAAAACAGAACGTGCCGTAGACCCTGTCCAAAATAGTATTTTTGTTTATCTTTTGAATATTTCATATAATTCCTTTGGTTTCCTACGAATATCACGCAATCATGAAAGCAGCGCAGGCTGTAAATAGGTTTCTCGCAAGACCTATGAATAAATTTAATTCACGTTGCTTGGATATTTCAACCAAACTACAGGTGCGACATAGTGCCACTTTATTAAATCCACATTTTAACTTATTAGCTCCCGTGGCTGTGAAAATAAGGAATTTAGGACTTGGTCCTACTTCAAAAGATTTTGAAGATTCCCCACAACCTCAGATTACTAGTCCCCTAACAAAAGTACACGCGAACGAGCTCGTGTTGCATCTAACTGATGAAGAAAGAAAAGTTCTGCTCTACGCTTTACAAGAATTTGAGTCTAAAAGATTAAAAGAGGATTTCGAAGGTTAGTCCTGAAGTGCTATACATACTAAAATATTGAACATGTTATCTAGACTAACTATGGTTTCATCACAATTCCAGATAAGTTGGCTGGTCGCAGGTGGAGGAGTACACTAGGCAGACCCAGTAAAGTTCCGACACTAGGTGATGTTGATCCCACAGGCTCATACTGTGAGGTGCCAGAAGACTGGCTGAAGAAAAAGTATGGTGAGTATCATTTTTAGAACAAAAGCTAACTAAATCCAGTTCAAACTGGTTGCCAAGATGATGTCATTGACTGTTTCTCTTTAAGACTGGATTACTCATTCTCAGTTTTTGCGTAAACCACAATTTGCTTATGTTGATTAACTACAAATTCATGTTACTCAAAACTGTATGTCTCATGTAGGTACAAAACAATAAATATTTTTAAAGTTTTTTCTCACAATACCTATGCTCTTTGATTACATAAAAATGTCCCTATGCTTGGTTTATTCCCAGGTATACCTACAAGAGAATTGTTTTGACAAGAAAAACTTAAGAATAACTGAATCAAAGTTATGTTTGTAACCTTTTAAAATCTTGTATTCTCAAATTCTTACTTAAAATTTTCCATTTTGTACCTAATTTGTCACATTTTGTGAACAAATTAGGGAAGGTTAACTAAAAGCATGTCTGTTGTAGCGGCTAAGGCGCCGGTACCCACCACGAAGGAGTTGTTACACTGTGAGTACAATCTACATTTATTTTGCCTTATCTGATACTTATCTACTACTAACTTCTGTTAAACATTTAATAACGCAACACACAAAGCCTATACACGAATAACAATAGCATCAGTATGGTCACCTGATGAAGAACAAATAGAAAATTCTATCACCTCCCATTCATTATCATTATTCATTATCTTCCCTCTCATTATCAGGTTTGCATTATGTATTAATTAGCTATTGTTAATTTTACCTTTATGATTTCAGTGTCATTGGCAAATTCCATACCATTCATTGGATTCGGATTCTTGGACAACTTCATTATGATTATTGCTGTAAGTACATGTCTGCCTATGTGTAAAGAGGAATGATCTGGTAGTTTGGAGTCTATAATTATTTATGGATTATACTACTTACTTGCTTGTCAGACATGAAAGTATGAGTAATATTAATATGTTGCATAGGGCGACACGATAGAGACGTCGATGAGCGCGTACATAACGCTGACGACGATGGCGGCGGCGGCGCTGGGCAACACGCTGAGCGACATCATCGGCATCGGCTCGGCGTACTACGTGGAGCGCGTGGCCACGTGGGTGGGGCTCGGCGCGCCCAAGCTCTCGCCCGTGCAGCTCGACATGACCATCTGCCGACAGTTCTCCAACCTGGTACTCTATTGCTCATTTTATGCTGCCATATTATAGAATAAGTATACATATTAATAATAAAAATGACGGTACAAAATATTCACTTTTGCATAGAAAATCCAATGAATTTATGTTGTAAACCTTTGTACAAAGAAAATTCCATTAAAATATCACATAATCACGATGATGCTTGCAGGGTCGGGTGCTAGGCATCACAATAGGCTGCATCCTGGGCATGACGCCGCTGCTGTTTATAGATGACGAGACGAAATCCGAACAGAAGCCAGACGACAAGAAAACACAATAGGTATACAAAACATATCTTTAACCTATGAAAAGTATCCTGCCCCTTTAGGTTATATTCATGATCTTGAATATATCTGTCTATAGTAAAATATCTAAATAAGCATTGCACGTCTACTCATAGAAGTAAATTGTTAAGCAATTCAAGTACGCACATCCGCTCAGTCCGCGCGGGAGTGTTGCGCATCTTGCGCATGAACATTTAGCGCAGACGAATTTGTGTACAAATCTTATCATGAATTTTGATAGGCTTTTTTTATTGCTCTTACTCTGCTTATGTCTGCACTCTGCTCTTAGTATATAATATTTTAGAGGAATTTACTATTTTTACTTCTTGGGTAAAGTTCATATTTATAAGAAACTATATTTTATTTACAACACAAAAATAGCTTTAGGTAAACATGGGTCAGTGAGACCATGATATCAGCTCCTTATAGTTGAATATTTGTGACCAGGTATTGTTAAGACTATTTAAAATAATAATATGTGGATAAGAATTAACAGCTTACACCATAATTATGTATTTATTGCTAATTAATAATAATGTCAGAAGCTATGTTATAGTTATTATCCTTTTTTATTACATTTTTTTTGTATAATATGATATTAATTTAAATAATGCAGTGCAATCATTTGCTATAATGTGCATTACTGCTTAAAATAATATTTCCAACCTGCTTTAAAATAATAACTTGTGCAATACACGAACACACCAAGGGACATTGTGATTTAGAATGTTATCTCAGTTAAAGCAAATTAACACATGCATATGTTTTGTCCTAGTATATATTTCTTTTTGTTTTATACTCATATAATTTATTGAATGATTTATGAATTAATTATGATGTATAATTATATTTTATACATTGTAATTATGTTGTTGTTTATGGATGTATAATTTGAAAGTGTTCAATTATTTGTAAGAAGTGAAAAGTTTATTTAGTAGTTTGTGTGTATTCAAAAGGATTTTTTTTATTTTTTTTGCCAACAGTCTCGACAGTTAGAATAATAACCGTCTCGAGACTCTAAGGTTGCAGCTTCACTCATAATTCCGGCTTATCTAAATAATATTTTTTAATCTAAATAATAATTATTTTTATTTAACATATTCGCACGGTACTGTATATGCCCCACGCACATATCTGCTTACTGCAATTTGTATAGTAAGTGCAATCTGTGCAATAATAACTTATCAGTTCTCGAAAACTTTGAAGTAGCTACTGTAAGCATTATAAAGTAGTTAAGCAACTGTCACCCTAGTGCGATGCATTCAAGTGACCAGCACGGTATATAATTTTAAAAGTACATACTATCTATGTTCAAATATATAGAGTGGTCTTGTAATAATTTATTATGATGAATGTACTTACTGCACTTTATGGAATTCATGTAATTATAGCCATATCTGTCGTGCAGATGTTAACTTGAAGTAAGCTTATGTTCAGAAGTAATGTAATTCTATTGGTAGCTCAATATAAAGCACAAAAGTTGTATCTAGTCAATGCACAGTGAAAATGTATATTGTATTACTGTATTGTATTAGTACAAAGTTGGCACTAGTTGAAACTCAGCCACTTTCTTTGTGAAAATATACGAGAAATATGTTTTATCTTGTAATTAGTAGGGAAATGCTTATAATTTAGTTGTGTACATACTACAAGTTATGTGATGGTTAAAATACTGCTGCCATAATCGTCAGAACTTGTTGAGCTGACTGTGTATAGTATACTAGCCAGTTGATTTTTGTTTTACAATTTAAATCAAACCACATCTATAAACAGTTACAGTTTGTAGGACTTTTTATCCTTATATTTTTTCATTGTAATAAGTTGCCGTAACAATGAACCCTGTGTTGGCTTCACAACTGAGATCCCCACCGTCCATTACATGTATAAAGTATAAAGGACATAAACAATTTGATTTTAATGCCCATCGACTGCAACAAAGTATACGACACTGTACGTAGTATTTTAATCACGAATTTAAGTTCAAACACTGTATTAAATGTTATGTAAAGTTGTTAATATTGGTGATTTGAAAGTATCCAAGTGTTATGTGTGTTTAATATATGACTTGTTTCTAGATGAGGTTAATAAACAATAATAATTATTTATCTTATTGTGTTTCTTCTATAACACGAGTGGCATATCGCTAAATATTGTATTTGTTCTTATCGCGTAAGTGGGCCCTCTCTCCAAGCACGAGCAGGGCAGGTAGCATTATTCTACACGGTACCGTGCTATGTAGGAACCAATATCTCTCACACACGCGTGGACCGTGGGAGTGTCACTAACGAGCTGGCTAGGCTGTAGAGGTGTCATCAAATCATTGCGCTAATCAGGAGCGAGTTCAAGTTACGTTCAAAAATTAAACAAACATTTAATGTTGTAATCATCGTTTAATAAATAATTATCACTTGTTGATTAAGATATGCGTATGTAAAAGCTGCATTTGTTTAAAAAATACACTAAACAAGATCAAAGGACATACAGTAGGGGCACATCACACAACACACGCACACACACAACCATACGTTTACTGGTAATTACAGCCGTGACTCGGGAAACGTAACTGTTGCCTCCAAGCCTTTATCCATCGCACATTATTATCGAAAGGTACATTTATGATCTGCTTTTTACCGAAACCCTTTTTTCTATGTAGTTTTTAGTGTCAAATGCAAAACATATTTATACTTATTAGGTAAACCAAATGCGATAAAAACATATCACTGTTTGATATGAAACAATAATTAAGGATACAATTATATATAACTGATACATACTAAATATACCGAACGCTTCCGCTTACGTGGTACTTTCCTCTAACATATTTTGCTTATCAAAAGTGATACATTATTACCGGGTAGTTTTGGCGGTAAATAATTAAGCAGAAAATATTTAGACACGTAGTAGCACAAAAGATCAATCTATTTGGCAATCGGATAGAAATAAATGTATCATTTCTGTTTGTACTTCTTGTAATAAATACACATAACGATAACAGTGGATTTAGACGCATGCTTAGTGTCAGTAATATCAAGCGGTCCTTGAAAGATAAGTACGCAAACAGCGTCGCATCGGCTTCATTGTATCAAAACTATATAACAAAAAATTACTTATAGATTCCATCAATACAATCGAAGCAACAGTTACGTTTCAATATAATTTTACAATTAAACTTAACTACAGTGCGAGGAAATTATACAAATACTCCGTTTAGTAACGAGGCCAGACTCCGAATCATCACGGTGACCAATGTCATCTACGGAAACTTACAACTAACTATTTTCAATATTCAATTTATCACAACAGTGTGATGCATTTGGCAGAACAATAAAATTCTAACGTGGTCGTATTTTTTGATAAAACTGTATAATAAATTCAATATGTTTCCTATCCACTAGGAGTTATAAACATCAAAAGGTTTTTAAGCAATATATTAATATTACATTGTTTACGTTTTATACGTTGTACTTCACTGAGCCAACATTCTATATTTGTCTGTAAGTCTGCTCACGTTATTCATAGGTCGCGCTAACACGATACTCTATTGATATCGTCTAATAGAGGTAGACACCTAAATCCATGCAATTGCTTCAATGCTCGTGTAAGCATCAACATATTTGAAAATGTATTAAAATCACAACATAATTATAAGCTTAATTGCGGACATCACTAATTTGACTCAGGTGCTGCAACTCACAAAGCGCATTACTTACTTACAGTTACTTTAAATTTATAGCAACTCTTATTACCTATGAGCATAAGGACTAGATCTCATGTGAAGGGATGTGAGGCGCAGTGCGGGCGCACACACGCGGCTCGCGGGAAGTCGCGGCGCCACACGCGCGGGGTTACGGCCGTACGGGATCAATGTGGGACCATAATATGTCTCATCAATTATGCTACCTCCAAATGTCGCGGCAACACACGTTAATTTCATGCACAGAAGTGGACATACAAATCTTTAGATTGTACTGCGGCCTAATGTACTGTACATAGGATACGAATACTGAATTGATTGCAATGAAATACGATATCAGTTTAAGAGGATATCCGAATTTAGTTTTAGGAAGTAACTTAAGTTAAAACGTATGTACAGCTTGGTCATGTTAAAGTCACTTAGTTTAAACTGCATTAAGTAACGTTAATGTCCTTAAATTTAGAGGCTATATACGCGATCTGTCTCAAAATAAATATGTACAGGTGTTTACAAATTCCTGCTACGGAGTTCTCTATACGAGTACATTTAAACGTTTGCGTTATTTACGTGTAAGGTTTGATAATTCTAGTTTATTATTCGAGTTGTTTGGGTAGAGAAATCTTTGCTAAATTGCAGCATGCCATCACAAAATTGTTTTACATTACAAAATATACGTATAACTCATAGCAATATCGCGCGGAGATCGCGCAGTCATACTTTACGATTATATACTTAAGTATATCACATTGCACGCGGCGAGTGCAGTAAGTCGTGAACACATACAACTAATTTTGATAACAGTTTCACAACCAAACCTGGTGTTATTAAATAAATACATCAAAATAAAACACCGATATGCAAAGTTCATGAAGTAGTAGGAGCCTGCCACGCTCACCGACACTGACGCACTTGCCTTACATCGAGTGCCTTCCTTCAGTACGCAGAAACCTGAATATACATATACACACTGTTGAACACATTCCCCAACTCGATTCGACAACTTTGTATTATAGTTTGAAGAGGTAAATAAACTAAGTGTAATACAAAACAAATTATTGGCAGTAGATCATGTAACACCCACGTGTTGGATTGTTAATTAACATTTATTTGTCTAGTTTCTTATTAAAATGAAATTGTTTATAAAATTCTGACATAGCTGGCAAGTTCCAAAATATAATGCGTCATTGTGTACTTAATGTAAAATATAATATTGCTCGATAAAGGCTTGTAATACAAAATTATCACTAATGAGTATCGATGCACTAAACGCTAAAAATAGCAATAACATCTACATAGAAATCGACCGTCATACAGTCGACATACGACAGCTAACTAAACTAAATAATTATTACGAAAAATGTAGCACTACATTCATATACCAACTAATGTCTAATGATCTTACAAATTGTATTTACAAAATAATATTCACAAGAGTATGTGCCTAGATCATTGCATAGCTGGTGACAACTTGAAAACTATGTATTTCGTTCGTTTGCGGGAAGATTCATAAATAAGTAACGCTAACTTCGCAAACCTCCACAGCTGTGCGCAAACCTGCGCAGTTAGCGCCGTCGCTACACTTCGATTGATGCTAAATTAATTTGTACTTGATTTTGACAAGATGGTATTCAAGTGGTCGCTCCAGCAGCACCGCGAGGCGGACAGCTGGCCTGCTAGAATGCCAGCTCCTCCTCGCACGTGTCTCATATTTATAAACGAATAAATAATTCTACACTACATAATAACTGGTAAGCTATAATTAATCTCGTATTGACGTACACTGCGCACCTTTTAAAGGTTGCAAGTATAATTGTTCTAATAAAACAAGTAACAAATAATACTGCTATCAACGTTTAGAATTTAGGAGTCAATGTAACAATTGACTTAGGTAACATTTATAAAACAAGATTTCAAATATAAGTAAACGTAACACAATGTTAGTTTGTACCCAATATGGCAAATGAGAACTTCTACTACTATTACTTGTTTCATACTACATTATTCGAATTGCTATAAGATCGCTGTTAACTTTCAAATATACTTCATGTACTTATTCGGCTAATAATAGATATTTAACTTCTTACATTCGACGAATTTTGTAAATTCAAATAAAAATGTCTCTACTTTTTGGCGTAATTTCAACAAATGGAATGATATAAATAATAATGATAAAAAATTTGGTCTTACTAACACATCCGATAATTATCTACTGTTAACATTGGCGTGGTGTTTCACTGGTGGGCGGGCGGGGCTGGCGGGGCGGGCGGCGCGGGGTGCGCGGGGAGCTCGGAGGAGTTGGCGGCGCGCGCGTGCAGCTCGGCGCGCGCGGCGGCGTCGGGCACGCGCCGCCAGCGCGCGCGCCGCCCGCGCACCGCGTACACCGCCTCCTCGAAGCCCGAGCGCAGCCCCAGCACGATGCTCAGCGCCGACGCGTCCTGCCCGTGGCAGCCCGAGTACCGGTACTGCGGCTTCTTGTCGAACCGGCAGCCCACCGACTGCGCGCCTGCATCACATACCACCATTAACATCTAGACACACGGCAGTGTGTCCGCCAAGTTCGAGCAAAAAAAGCGACACACCGGCCGTGGGTTATATTACACGAACCATTTCGGGCCAAATTCGACCCTCCTGTAACTCAAAATCTATTTTATTTACGCATATCAAATTTCTAGTATCTGTTGAGACCTCCTCACTTAACTAAAATACAAAATTTCATTAATATACCTATTTTAGGTATTGAGATATTGACGTCAGAAAATCGCTATTTTTACTATACACTCACTGACTGACTGACTCACTCATCAAAAACCTAGACCACTTCCAATGGTCGTATTGACTTGAAATTTGGTATGGAGGTAGGTCTTTATGTCAAGGTAAAGGGAAAAATCTGAAAATGGCCAAGTGTGAGTCGGTTTCAAAATAATGAAGGTGTTTTATACCCGGTGTAAATTTATACCCCTAAGGAACTAAAACGAACTAAATTTATCTATATTTATAGAATATATCTTCGAATGGTCGTACCGATCTGAAATTCGTTACAAAGGTTTGTATTTAGTCAAAGTAAAGTAAAAATCTGAAAACGGCCAAGTGTGAATCACTTTCGAAAATAACGAATGTGTAACTTTGATCCACGAACATAATATATGATAACATGTCATGTCAGTCAGTTGGTAAAGGACAATGCCAGGGTCTGGGCTCAAAGTTTGCCCAGCAGTGGGAGTAGTTCCAACTGGTTCCATAGTGCACTCTGAACATGAAATCCAAATATTTTTGAAATCGGTCCCAGAGGTCCCGAGAAAAACCGGTTCAAATGTTCTCCATAGATAGTCACTTAACAAAGCCTGAGCCATTTGCCCAGTAGTAAAAGTGGTCGAAATAGGTTCTTTACTGCACTGTTAACACGAAATCTAAATATTTTGGAAATCGGTCCAAGAGGTCCCGAGAAAAACCGGTTCTAATGTTCAACTTGAACAGTCACTTTACAAAGCCCAAGCCGTTTGCCCAGTAGTGGGAATAGTTAAAATAGGTTCCTTACTTCACTCTTAACACGGAATCCAAATATTTTTGAAATCGGTCCCAGAGGTCCCGAGAAAAACCGGTTCAAATGTTCTCCATAGATAGTCACTTAACAAAGCCTGAGCCATTTGCCCAGTAGTGAAAGTGGTCGAAATAGGTTCTTTACTGCACTGTTAACACGAAATCCAAATATTTTTGAAATCGGTCCCTGAGGTCCTGAGAAAAACCGGTTCAAATGTTCTCCATAGATAGTCACTTAACAAAGCCTGAGCCATTTGCCCAGTAGTGAAAGTGGTCGAAATAGGTTCTTTACTGCACTGTTAATACGAAATCCAAATATTTTGGAAATCGGTCCCAGAGGTCCCGAGAAAAACCGGTTATAACGTTAAACTTGAACAGTCACTTTATAAAGCCCAAGCCATTTGCCCAGTAGTGGGAATGGTTAGAATAGGTTCTTTACTTCACTCTTAAGACGGAATCCAAATATTTTTGAAATCGGTCCCAGAGGTCCCGAGAAGAACCGGTTCAAATGTTCTCCATAGATAGTCACTTAACAAAGCCTGAGCCATTTGCCCAGTAGTGAAAGTGGTCGAAATAGGTTCTTTACTGCACTGTTAACACGAAATCCAAATATTTTGGAAATCGGTCCCAGAGGTCCCGAAAAAAACCGGTTATAATGTTAAACTTGAACAGTCACTTTATAAAGCCCAAGCCATTTGCCCAGTAGTGGGAATGGTTAGAATAGGTTCTTTACTTCACTCTTAAGACGGACTCCAAATATTTTTGAAATCGGTCCCAGAGGTCAAGAGAAAAACCGGTTCTCATGTTAGCCAGCCATTGTTAGCTAGCCATTTTAAGCAGCCACAAACCTAACAACCTTCTTTTCTTGAAATAACATTCAGATAGTTAGTGGTTTCACTGTTAACAGGATAAAATAACAGAAATAGACGTTTAAAGGTAATTGTTGTTTCTCTTGCTTTTCAGTCTCTATCTACTACAATCAGTCCTAAGTTCGTGTAGCGTCATGCAATTAATATCCGTAATGGCAATGGAAAAATCTTATCAGGACGAATTAAATAAGCTCGAACACGAGGTAGTAAATAGTTACCGTTGAGGAGTTCCCTCGTCTCACTGTCGTCTCCATCGGCAGGTCAGGTCTTAACCTCCACAGTTTTGTGGTGTCGGAGACATATACCCGAATGACAAGTTTTTATTCGATATGTGCTTACAATTTCCGAGAGTTCCCTATTGTTTTAAGGTTTCTATCACCAGACCCTGGACCGAATAACAAAGGAACTATTTGGAAAGTAAATCCTTTCAAACAATAAAATGATTGTTTAAATCGGTTGGTAAACGACGGAGTTAATATGCACGTACTTACGTAAAAAGAATACAAACGAACTGAGTGAGAAACTCCTCCATTTTTTGAAGTCGGTAAAAAAAATTCTCGTTCAATACCTCGTATTTGTCGATTAATATTATAATGCATTTCAATTAAGTTAATAAAAGTGGAATAGTTAAGAGTTCGTAAGGATGTTTTTCGTAATATTGAATAAGAGTCAAACCAGTTTTTCTCAGGACTCCCGGGATAGATTTCGAAATATTTCGGTCTGGGACCTATTATAAGCCTATGGAACATAATACACTATGCAGTTACTGTGGGCAACTCTTGAGCCCAACTTCCATACAAAGAATAGCATTGTCCTTTAGTCCATTTAGTTAATCTAGTTCATTTCTTTGTAAGAAACATAGTGCATATTAAAAAATCTGAAAGATAGTATAAATGAGACATTTCTTTAACTAACTTCATCATAAGAAAAAAATAAAATAAACAACCTTACAAAAATAAATGAAATCCCACCCAAAACAAAAATGTGAAAGACTGCCAAGTTCGATAATATGGGAATGCTTCGCCTATAAAAGAAGTGAGATCTGAATAAGTACCAAGTTCCATACACATACCTCAGTTAAAAATAGTTACTTTTTAATGATGTTACTTGGCAAGTTTTAATAGAAAATTAAATACTTGATTCATGCGTTTAGTAGGTTTATAACAAGGTGTGTGAAAACTTGCCAAGTAACATCATTAAAAAGTAACTATTTTTAACTGAGGTATGTGTATGGAACTTGGTACTTATTCAGATCTCACTTCTTTTATAGGCGAAGCATTCCCATATTATCGAACTTGGCAGTCTTTCACATTTTTGTTTTGGGTGGGATATTTCTTACAATAAGACACCACCAATACGCGCACGGAACCCAGAAATCTTCGTATGTCGACCTAAGGATACCTCGACTCGCATACAGTTTTCGCAAAATTTAATGGAGGTCAGCAACTAAATTCCGGGCACAGATACGCCCTTGTGGCCTATAATCCACCTCCTCCACACGCTGATACATACTGGCGTCATGTTCTGTGACGACAAAAAGTCTGAAGAAGTAAAATATAATGATGACTAATATGAATGACATAAATATTATTGTCATTTAGTTCGCACGATGGCGGTCGCTGGCTTCGTACAAGCAACAGAAGTATGCTTAGGTGGATGTAAGTAATTCTATTTGACTAGAGGTAGAGGTATCAATAGTTACCAATAGGCATGATGCAGTCGAGCGTGAGCGCGCACTGTATCCAGGGGCGCATGATGTCGAGCACGGCGGGCTTGTTGGCGACGATGAGCCGCGTGACGTCCATCATCTGCACGAAGAGGAAGTCGTCGATGGTGGCGTGGAAGTAGTGGAACATGCGCGGGTGCGTGAGGCTGGTGACGGCGGCGCGGCGCGGCCACGCCAGCACGCCGGCGCCGGCCGCCGCGCGCGCCCACAGCGCCGCCAGCTCAGCCGCCGAGCCCGCCCAGCGCTGCGACGCCTCGCAGAACACTACGCCGCCGACGCGGCTCAGCGCGTGCTGCAACCAACACACTACCTTTAAAATGCACTATTATAAGTATGTATTCTCTAGTTCATCCCTGTAGTTCAGCCTGTAGTAAACAAGTGTAAGTATGTAAGCCTCGGGCTTAACGAAGTTTCACGAAAGAGCATGTTAGTTTTTAACCCCCGACGCAAAAACGACGGGGTGTTATAAGTTTGACATGTCTGTGTGTGTGTGTGTGTGTGTGTGTGTGTGTGTGTGTGTGTGTGTGTGTGTGTGTGTGTATGTGGCATCGTAGCTCCCAAACGGATGATTCGATTGTAATGCGGTTTTTTTTGTTTAAAAGGTATGTCAGTCGGGAGTGTTCTTAGCTATGTTTGGTGGAAATCGGTTCAGGTCTTCAAGGTCATCAGCTCGTTTGCTAGATGTGATAGGAATGTTACACGATCAGTTTACTTGCAAGTATATGTGGGATCTGAAATTTGAAACACTAATGTCTTTTGGAACCACTGAGCTGGTCTGCTGTTAGGGCATGAAGGTAGGAGACGTAACCCTGAACTGCCTTTTAGTAAACCCATCGAGTTTGGGCTCGTTGAATTTGTCTTGACACTCTTCATGTTTCTGATTGACGAGAACCTGATGCTGGAAATGGGATGTGGCGGATGAAACCCTGAAATGCCGGAATGAAACGGATAAACCGATTTATATTTTTGCTGAAAATCTAGAATGTCCAAATGTTTCTCAATCTGTGCAATTCTCCCAGAGCCAGTTTGTCATGAGGATTGTTAAACAGCTTCCTTTGGCCGAGATCGCATATAGCGACCCCATCTTAAGATAAAATAAATTAAATGAAAGAAGGAAAAATTAAGGAGCTCCTTTAAAAAGCATGAAATAAAATAAAATTATAAATTTTAAAAAACCCCCGACCCAAAAAAGTACGCAATAATTATGACAAAAGGTTAAAAACGCCAAACCCTATAAAAAGCAAAAAATAACTTTTAACACTACGTAAACTAAATTTTGACGTGTCGGGGGACCGCTTTTTACCTTCATAAATACTTACATAAATCAAATAATACCTACCTAATTACAACATTCGTTAAAAAAAAAACACGTATCTAAAGTAATGAATTAGAGCGGTCCCCCGACACGAAAAAAATTAGTTTACGTAGTGTTAAAAGTTATTTTTTGCTTTTTATAGGGTTTGGCGTTTTTAACCTTTTGTCATAATTATTGCGTACTTTTTTGGGTCGGGGGTTTTTTTAAATTTATAATTTAATTTTTTGTTGTTAAAAAGTAGCGCTATTTCGTATAGCAAAGAGAAAGAGTTATGTGTAGCGAGGGTAGGTTTGATTATGTTTTTTCACTCACATATTAGGTAGTTTATAGGTACACCTCGTTCTATCTAAAACTTAAGTCAAACATAAGCGATAACTTTTAGTAAAATTGTTCACCTGATAGGTATATTTGCAAGAGGTGTTTAAGGATTAAGGAAGTGGTCACTGGAGGAACGCCAATGTCGTAACCACAAGGAAGTGGTTACGACATTGGCGTTAAAAACGTTCAAATTACCTACATGTCTGATTTATTCAGGTAAAGCGGAAAATATTTCAAAAGTTTGGGGTTAATTAATGTTGGCTAATAACGCCGGTTCAATTTATGCAAATGATATTAGATCAAGATACATAATTACTTATTAGATTTTATAAAAGAAGGAAAGGAAACCCATGAAAGCTATTCACTATAACTGCACACTCAATGACTGAGAAACTACGAATAACGGATTATTTTCAATCGTAATAAGATCTCGTCATAGAATAATATGCAGTAAGTAAGTAGATCGTATTATGCTGATTTCTAGTTTCTTGAAAACCTAGCAAATCGCACGTATGTACCAGGGAAATGAAGTAGGTACCTTCGTATAGTAAGAAGAATATTTAATTAGATAACAAATCGTATAGTTCAGTGTTTTGTTAAAATGTGAAATCACTAATCCTGGGCATTAGCAGCAACACCTAGGACTGTATAATAATAACGCTCTGTACGTGCTCTACATTCGGCGGAAACGCTGAAATAAATAGAACTCCCAAAATATTTGCGATTAGTATGTATTTGAGTGGTATGTGCCAGACAGACACGCAGGCGACGCGCACACAGCGCAGACGGCACGTCACGTCTCGGCGCTGAGGCTCACGGGCCCAGCCATGTCTCCGCTCGCCACAATCTATCATTGCTTACTGGACAACTTTGGGAGACATTTGGCAAACAACCTCGAAAAATATATTTTATTTGATGATTTTCAAATAAAACTTACTGATTTCCCAAGAGATTAAAGCAATTGATAAACCAGTAGGTAATAACCAGTTAGGTATATTATATTTATTTTGATAAAAATAAAAATATTATTTTTATTTTTATCAAAATAATAGATAAATCAGTGCTATCTTAAGCGATTACCGACGAATTACGGCAAAGCGCTATCTGGTGCTATCAGAACCTGTCATATTACTGCTATCCCATATCCAAACATATAAATATAAACTCGTTCAGTATTCGTGAGGGGAAACATACTTCGCACAGTTCGCGCCTAACAAGATGGAATTTCTGAAGTTAAAGCCATTACAAATTAAGCAAAGATATTTGGCGCGAAATGTAGATTTTATTGAATAGTATCTCTTCAAAAATACAGTTATTAATCTTATGGGATTAATTTCAAAAGGCTAATCCACGGATATTAGAGAAGAGTGCCTAAGTAGGAAGGTAACTTCCTGAATTTCAGATCACCCAGTCCTTGTTTCTGTTCACGTAAACCAATTTAGAAATATTGAAGGATAACAAAATAACGAGTAAATATAACATCTTGACAATAACGGATTTAACAAAATTATTAACATAGGAGAATATTGAAAAACAAACAAATCTCCGCTTGCGTGAGAGTAATTTGTTGACGATATTGGCGATAAGCGACTGAAGTGTAGTAGTGTAGTGCCAGGGCCGAGACCTGGGCTGTACCTACGTGCGTAATACTGTAGCACCTTGTGTCCTCACCGGGGAACTCTGCTATTGATAACGTGCGAGTATTTTAACTGGCCGCAGACAATAAGCCCATTACTCATTAATAAAACCTACTACGCCCAATTGCGTGACGTAAAATTAAACTTGCTCATTGCGAAGTTATGCGCACCGAGTTTCAACAGTGTGTTTGCATTTAACTAACATGAATTTAATGATTAGGGCATTGCTTAAGCTATTTAGGTGTAGCCATTAAATAAGTTAGGTTACCTACGTGTATTTATTAGTTCCGTAGTTAAAGTAATAAATGTATAGTCAGTTTGGTGCGCCACGGTAATGTGATAATAGTAGCGAGCACGGCAACAATCAAGGGCACGCGAGCATGCGCCGCAGCGCTCGTGTAATAAAAGTACCTAACTTCGATATTTCAGCATTCAGTGGCAAGGCTCTATGATCTCAAACCAAGTACATACAACCATTTATCCAGCCATCTTTTATAAGATCATCTAATTATGGTTAATTGTAGCTAACAATTAGGTCTCTCTTATCCATTGGGCAGTATGGGCACTAGCCCGGGACTCAACTATGAGCAGCTAGAGTGGCAGAATTTTCTTTTGCTCATGTATATTTATGACCCAACACTGTGGCCCTCCTTGTTTGTCATTGCCTAGGGCCGCAGAAAAAAATACGATGCATCTAACTCCCAGTGGAAAATTGTAGTTGAAATAGATATAGGCAAAATTATGGCGTACAGTCATCGATAGTAAATATGGAAAGTGGCGGTGCGGTGACTGTGTAGTGCAGATAATATGTTATCACGATACTCGCTCCGTGGAGTGTTGACACAAGGCACTGCCGTCAAGTGCCCTCGCTGATGACCAACGCGCATATTTCTGCTAACTGCTCATTCATGAGTACCCAAGTCTACATAATATTAGGAAAATGAAAATTTGAGAAGAATCGATTTCATCTTAGGAAAAAGAGACTGTTTCCAGTATCATGCAGAATCACTACTTCGTCTAATTTATTTATAAAAGTGGCGGTATGCAAGTCTCTTAGGAAATAGCATAGATTTCTGCAGGGAAATCTATGCTATGACACGTGTCAACGAAGGATTGGATTGGATATCGTCAGGATCATCTGCCCGCTGACATTCACAATATTTAAAGGAGTCGCGGACCCGGCTCACTAGTCTAACCCTTAGCCTCTACTGACCGTTCATTTAAGAAAACCTTGTTCTAATACAATTGACCTACAGGTTAACTAGTGGAAATTGTTTCTGGGGGACAGAGTTAAGTATTATTTTATGTATAAGTTATGTGTAAGCTTTGATGTCCTACCGCGAGCGTAATAAAGTGTAGCACATACAAATAAGAATAGAAGAATTGTGTACGGTTCACGCAGACTTAAAAATGCTAGCATGTAAAAAGTGACACATGGATGATATATCGTGCAACAGCTGCCTCGTTGGTCTAGCTGTCGCTAGTGCGGCTGCTAAGCACGAGGTCTCGGGTTCGATTCCCGAGTCGGGCCGAAATCGCTTTGTGGGTTTTAGAAGACTTTCACAAAGCAGCCCGGAGCCTGGAAGCTGGTGATTGATACACCCGTGCATCGGAGAGCACGTAAATGTCGGTCCTGCGCCTGATCTCTCTCCGGTCGTGTCGGATTACCGTCCCATCGGGCTATGAGAGTTAAGGAATGGTGAGTGCACCTGTGTCTGCGCAAATGCTCGTGCACTATAATATGTCCTGCGTAGTTGGCTAATCTCCTTACATGAGAACAGCCGCCGTAGCCGATAATCGGCTAGGAGGACATCATCATCATATCGTGCAACATGCTCTCTAACAGCAGCGGTCGTCAGTTGACGACGTCTGTCTGTTGACGAGATTGAGCTGTATCGAGCCTCACGAGTGGAGCGCGGACGACTAATTGCTACTCAACACGTCTCATTATTGCGCCCGGCTACTATGTATGGCTTTGATTCTCTCGTATCTTGTTGATTCGCATGGACAAGTGGGTATAAACTAGAGTTTAGGTACCCTAAAACAGAGCGCCAACAAAAAATTGAGGCCTTTTAAAATCACCTAGCCCCTTTAAATTCATAATTTTACGGTAGAATCATGTCTGATTCCAAGCAGCATGATGCTTGAGATTGATAAGGACACTAGTCATTGTTCCTTATTTTGTTGAAGATAAGATATGAAGGGAGTTCATCGAAGTACACTGTACTATTATATCATCCAATTACAATTCACTCTGAAATGAAAATATAGTTGGTATTTTTTATTCTAGGATTAAGTCTAGCAATTCCCCTTTTGTTCTTCTTCTTTCTTTTAATTTGAGAGCCTAGCTCTTGTCGGTGCAGCTGTTTCCATTTACGCCTATCGGACGCCAAGTCCTAAACTTCCTTATATGTAACCTAAGATTATTTGCAGAATCGAATAGTAGACATTACCTTCATCTGCTTCTGACATCACCACATAATTATGGTATTGTATTATGTATTGTGTTATTGTTGAACTCACTTGTATAATGATGGGGCGCACAGCGTGTATACTCTCGTCGCTCACGTGAGAAGGAAACGCATCCAAGTCCAGCTCGATGATCGCACATTTTGATGAGTTGCAGTAGTTTGAAACCTGCAGATAATTTTATTATGATAAACAAATGTCTATGCTATCGCCACAACACCTGTTAGTTTTTTCGAAGTACATTTATTTCTTAGGTATTGTAGTACTTACCACGCCTAGAGAATAGGGCTTTAGTCCCACATTGTAGAGCAGCACAGTGTAGGGCAGAGTGGCGGCGGCGCGGACGAAGCTGACGGCCTGCGCGTGCGCGTCGCCGCGCGCGTACGTGACGAGCGCGGGCAGCGTGGTGTTGTGCCAGAGCTCCTGGCGCCCGTCCAGCCCCAGCAGGCGCGCGTACTGCTCCTCCTGCACCAGGTGGCTCTCCTGCACATCGCGCAGGTTCTCCTGCTGGGACAACGACGCCTGTTGCGTGGTAAATCATATTTTAATTTAGTACAATTACAACCATATTTCTCTAAATATTTACTGATCTGTGTAATGTTTACCGTTCTTCCAAGAAAGTGGAGTACAGAAGAGCGCCGATTATCTGAATTAATTGGGACTGGGGTTGATTCAAATAATCAAAAATACGGTTAATTGGATAAAGATTGGTTATAAAGAAAAAACTGTCACACAAAGAATAAACCTTCATAAAGTTTAACAAACAGAGTTCTACATAAAGTTAACTTGAACTCTGATCAGAACAAAAATACAAAGTACAGAAATTTGCAACAATAATAAAGGTGCATAGAGAATTAGGACCAATTTGGATAATTGCTGATTTGTTTAATCAGCGTTCAGATAATCAGCATTCTTGTATTTAACATAAGAAGGTTTGACAAACATTTCTGTTGTATTTAATGTTAGCTGTGTGTGCCCCTTAGATTCAGCCATGTCACTCGCATCTATCAACATTTAATATTTCCTAGGAACTGCAAAAAGATCTTTAGTATATGGGAATTTCCTGGGAAAATCTCCTTTCAACACTTATGTGAATATTCAACATTTCAATAAAACTACTTTAACAGACATAACAACAATAAAATCTGTAAAAGAACTTTTATTTATATATCTTATTTCAATTTAGTGTGACAGTAATTGAAAACAATAATTACAACAAGAAAGTTTGCAAACATTTGCTGGCTATACAAAGCATGCATGGGCACTATCATTAGTTACAGCTAGTCTGAGCTAAATTGACACACTCCACTACCACATGAGGGGTGCATCAATTCAGCTAAGACAAGCTATATAATCAACAGTTTAAAAACATTCAGATATTCTTAGCAATCACAACAAACTACTCTAGTTAATTTAAGTCAAGGTATGATGTCAACATAACTGAGTACTTAAAATTAATGTTTTGGGAAATTGTGTTTATTATTGTTGCTGTAATTTTACAAAAATGATACCCACTGAACAAAAATTTGTTTACTTGCATAAAAGCTAAGTAGACAACAGGTAGTAAAATGGAACCCTTTATAAATGAACTTGATATAGCTTGTCATGTGAATATTATGTCTTTTTAAATGAAGTAATATTTTATTCACAAACCTGAAAGTCTTTTATGTGTTGATGCGTTTGCGTGACAATACTCTGGATAGACTGGGGAGGCTGAGAGTGGAATACTATCAGAAATATACTAATTGCAAACACCGACGTCGAAAACAGCAAAAAGCTCTTAGTTTTCATTTTGTCCACACATTATCACACAGTGCATTCGACTCCAAATAGTTTCCTTTTTTCTAAAACTCAATAAACAATCCGAAACTCTGTCTGATCCGGCTAAATCATTTTAGAGTGTACTTTGAGAAAATAAAAGAAATCAATATCAATGACGAGTCCGCGCGAAACCCACACGCACCCGACCTTAAATTACTGGTAGGCACATTCTAACATTTCTAACTCAACACAGTATTACGCCGCACACACGATAAATTATTCACGAGGATAGCTGAATTATTTCATGTTGCTTTTGAATTGTGTTGCCTTTATTCGCATAAGCAAGCATTCACTGAACGAAAATCGTTCGATTGTCTTCTTTCTATCCTATATTTGACATCTGTCAACATGAGGAATAGTGTTGTTACCAGTTTATACCATTGAGATGTTTATACTTAGCTTCATTACAAATCAGTAGGGTTTTATAACGAAGATTTTTTTAATACTTCTAGCATAAACGATTGAGTTTGTTTTAAAAACACCTTTACAATTTCTTTAGCTGTGCATTTGCACAATTCAAAAAAATCTCAAGTACCTAAAAACATTTTTCAATGTTGGTCACATTTACATGTTTGACAGTATTTTGCTACATTGCGTTCCATCCCAAATAATTTTATGTTCATACTTACAGATGAATGAATATCTCTTTCCTACTCACATGTTATCGTTTACTTTGTTTTCTTTTCACGATGCTTCGTTCATAAACGTGTTGAAGTCTCTGGAACTCCAAACAAAATAAAAATAGGTTCTTCGATAAGAAGAATTCTGTATTATTTATGTAAATTGTCGTTATAATAGTTGTATTGTAGTTTTCAAATATTTTTGTAATTTAATAAAATTACCGTGACTATGTCAAACATATCCAAAAGGAGAAGAGAAGGTTCGAGGACCAAGATCAAGGTACAGAAAGAGGTCATGTCGTGGCCTACTCATTCACACAACGGCTCTGAGAAATATACCTTAATGAAATACTTACGTGGTAGTTTACGTACAATTAAAATCTCATTAAAAAAACCAAGAACTTTCTCAGGCTTGATAACACATACTAGAATCATGATCCACCTGATGGTTTAACAACTCCACATTGTCATGTTTTTGTTGTTAACTACTTAGTTCCCTACGTCAATAATAACTAGCGATATAAAATGTGTATATTTAACTGTTTGCAAATGCAACTGCAAACTATATGTTATGAGTGGAATTGAAAACTCTATAACCACAAGTTACTTTTCTTGAACTTGAATGACATCATGGACAAATCGTGAAGGTCACTGTGTATGATAAAAATGAATTTATCACTGTGATACATATTTTATAGCTATTGCAGCTAGATATAGCTGGCATTGATAATTCACCCAAGTTTAAAAAAAAAGAACTTAGTTTTTATTTATTTTAGAGTTCTTGTTATATTCACATTCAAATAATGTTTAATTTGTTTTTATTTCCTTTAATGAACACATTTTTTTGACAAAAATCATTCTGTCCCATCAATACTTGTTCCTAAAAGAATATAAGAAATATTTAATTATTTTGAACATAGAGCATGGGTGACCACAAAGAATTCCTGAAGCGTATCACCAAGACCCTGTACTACGGGCAGCTGCCAACACTGCCCTGTCTGAGCCTGCCCGTCACCGGTATGCAACATCACTGCTAAATTGTACATTACACTATGATATGATTACTTTCTTGGAAGACCACTGTATGAGCCTGAAGGAAAGAAATCACAACTCATCATAATCTTAGATTAAAAAAAAATATAAATATGCAACTTGCCTTTGTAAGCATGCATGTATTAACATTTTAGTAATCTCGTAGAGATCTCATGTGAGCTGTGGTCGGTGTCACAACGCGGGCGCTCGCTGCGGCGCCTGCACGCCGACGCAGCCGCCGGCATCGCTCGCAGTGCCTGCGTGTCTCCTTGCGCGCTGGTGCTGGCCATTCTCTACCTTGAACGACTAAATGCTTGCAACCCTGATTACATCGCCTCTGCCGCTCCAGCTGATCTCTTTCTCGTTTCACTGGTGAGATTCTTTCAAGGGAATACAACTCTACTAGCAACATTTGAACATTCAACCTCTCAATTTTGTTTTGTGCTATTGTCAGATGGTAGGCAATAAGTTCCTACAAGATGATGGAGAAGACGACGACGTGATATGTTCCGAGTGGGCGGCCTCCGGTGGATTGGAACTTGACCAGCTCAAGAAGCTTGAAGTTGAATTCCTCAATGCAATAGTAAGTAGCAAATACCACATACTTTTTTACTACGTACAGCTTTTCTTCTGTTCAAAGAACTGTAAAGAACATGTACACTAAACAATACACTAACAATATGTATATGTATAAATGTCTATATCCATCTTAATTATTTGTTTAATCTCTCTCCGGTCGTGTCGGATTGCCGTCCCATCGGGTTATGAGAGTGAAGGAATAGGGAGTGCACCTGTGTCTATAATATGTCCTGCGCAGTTGGCTGATCTCCTTACATGAGGACAGCCGCCGTAGCCGATAATCGGCTAGGAGGACATTATCATCATATCCATCTATGTATATGTTCTTGTTTTATATAAATTGGTTGGTAATTGCAGTTCAAGTTAGCATAATACTCTGTTTCAATCAATAGGATTGGAAAGTGTTTGTGAGCGACAAATCGTTCGAGGCCGGGCTGACGTGGCTCGAGCGGCAAGTGGCGCTAAAGCAGGCGCAGCTGCGGGGCTTCTTCACATACGGGGACCTGGCGGCCGCGTGCGACGCCGCGCTGCTGCCGGCGCTGGCGCGCAGCCTGGGCGCCGCCGCCGCCGCCTACGTGGCGGGGCTGGTCACGTTCCTCACGTCCACGCTGGTGGTGTCGCAGGCGTGGCTGCCCGTGCTGCACTACGTCGCCGCCCGCGCCTCGCTCGCGCCGCTCACCACGCTCGCTCCGCTACATTTACTCGATACAAGTATTATAACGCACAGTTTACAACAGGAACTGACTCCTTACACGAATAATGCCACACTCGACCTGTCCACTTTAGACATCCTCGCCGAGGAGAGCGTTCCAGACAGCTTAAAGTGTTGTGCTAAGTGGACTAAATACCAAGACAGTACAACCACCAAGAGAAACTGGTACGACGCCATCGTGGTGTACGATTGGAAGTCGCTCGAACCGTGGTGGTCCACGACGTCCGTGCTCAACTGGCTGTACCAGAGCTCTCTCGTGAACCCCATGCAGCGCTGGCTGGACAAGCTGGGCCAGGCGGCGGAGCTGGCGCGGCGCGAGTGCGAGCCGAGCGCGGCGCGGGCGGGCGGGCCGCGCTGCGTCCGCGCCTGGCTCAACCTCAGCCGCCTGGGGGCGCTAGTGGCCGCCTCGTCCGACCGGTAGGCAGCCGCGACCCGACTACGACGAACAAGGCTGATAAATATGGATAATGAAGTGATGCCGGGTTCACAGGGCAATTTACAACACCTAAACTATTATATGATTAGGAACTATTTCACCCTTTGATATTAAGAGTAATAACGCGACCTTCGTTTGTTGTCTAGCTCTCTAAGCTGGTTCTATTTGATGATTATCGACCTATTTTCTTAAGCAAGGTGTACTTTCGTAACGTGATTTGTTTTTTTACCCGACTGCGGAGAAGGGTTGTTTTTCTGTTTTCACTTAGTTTGTTGTAATTTATTTATTACGATGAAATGTGCGTTGTAAAATGTCTCGTGAGCAATGTTTATTTTAGATATTTACTGGATTCAAGCTTCCATCCTTCTATTAGGTATCTGTCTAATATGACTAACAATGATATTATGTCCTTCATGTCGTGTACAAGATATTGATCTGTATCTTTAGCATTTTTAGAACTCAACAAAATTATAATTTTCTTATTTTAAAAATAGACCTACACAATTTGTTTGATTATGCCAAATAAAATATAGCAGTAACTTCCTCAAGAGTATTTTTAAACGGAAGTATTTTAGGATAAATTAAGAAATAAGGAATCCTAAACTATAGCTTGGTTGGCATATTTACATGAGCAGACAGAACAACCCCCAGCACAAGCAACTTCTGTGGAAGTTTCTATAATTATTTTAATATTCAGAACAACCATATTCAAAATGGTATTTATACAGATCAACATCTTCATGGCATTATAGATTCAAGGTAAGAAAACTCTGTAAAACTTATTCTTTTACAAAGAATACAAATATGGTATCAGAGAGGCCGATATGATTGTGGTCCTGCGGCAATACACTTATTAATGTCTACTCAAATAGAAAACTATGTACATGGATATATAGGAAGTTGAGAATTTTTAGAAGTCATGTTCCAGATGTTAATCTTCTGGTAAAAAGGAACATGAGAGAAAACTAAACTTTACTTATATCTGTGTACAAGTGTGTATACATAGGTACATTCGTTTGTACATAACACTTTGTTATATATATTTTTATAAAACTTGTCTGCGACACAATTGCGTTAGTGCGGGGTTCAATCACGCTCTAGTGCTATCAATATTTCTATCTATTTTTGTATGTGACGTGGTGTATTAAAACTATGAGCAATGGAAATATAATTTTATTTTGTAAAAAAATATACCTTATTTCTTAAAACTATCAGTAGTCAATAATTATAAAATATCCCATGTATAATAATAATATTCAGCCGCATTTATACGACTGCTTGATACCGCCAGTCAATACGTCGATACCAACCAGTCAGGTGTAGAATTGTTAGAATAGTTATGTAATCATGAGTTAACATGTCTTAATGGTTGCCTGGCTAGAATGGCTGGAAACAGATGTGGCAACAGGGACGAGGCAAACTGAACTCGGCAAAATTTCATTATTTTACATAGAACTAGCATTGGCTACTTATCACAATTTGTCGTTTATATTATACAAGAATATTCATATATTATGTATCCATCTAAAAAACTTCGTATTAAATGCAGCACATACTTATAAATAAAATAGAAGTGTAAAAAGGAAGCACCTGTGTGACGAATAGATTCGATTAGATAGCAGAAGCTAACCGCGTCGTGTGCGTCAGTCAACAATATAAATGCTAACAAGTAACGTAAGTACACGCTCATGTTTGTACCAACCACGTTGTTTTTTTTTTCAATAGAAAAAAAAACGACGTGCCCTTATACAATCGGACTTGAATATTCAGTTGTAATGGCCACACTGTGGTGCCGCAAGACAGTAGAAAAATGAGGCGCCGTTGCGACTAACATAGGCGAGGGTGCAGACAAGTAAGCTTTCTGTATTTCCCATGTATTTTGGGTCGCGATGCTTCTATACATTTTGTATAAAACGGACACGGTTTCACGTCCTGTCTGTGTGTCTTGCGCATCATGTGACTGACCACAGGCGTCCCCATTTCCTTATCGAACTTGCGGTTAGAAAAAGCAATTGTTTATCTAAAGTAGGTAGGTACCTAACTTATAAAAAACAGAGAAAGATTCGCGCATCGATCTGGTGGCTCAAAACTAGTAGTGCAACTTTAGAGCGGGTGTTGTTAAGAGAATAAAGTTCTACTACTTTCGTTCTTTGTACCGACCGAAGTAATCATCAACCAACGGATCGTCAATAATATTGATCACCAATTTCCTATCTATAAAACTTTACGTACATTTATATGTATAACTAGGCAGTATTTTTAAAACATGATCTTAGTAGATTTTTGTATGACTTTATGAATAAAATATTAATTAAAAATAATTGAGAATTGTATAGTAGGCATGCTTATAAAATACAAAATATTTTCACAATATTGCTAAAAGAGAATATTAATACACGATCCATTTATCGTTATTGTTAGATACCTACTGCCAAGTGCTATCACTACTATTACATCTAAAAATATAGACAGTAGACTAAGTATTTGGCACTGTTCTTAGAGAGTGCGTACGTTATTGTGCGTATTCCGCGTCCACCTACACTTGCAGCCACACTATCTTAAACGTATATTATTGTGTACCGATGCCGGTACTGATATGTACACACAACAATACTATTACTTATACTATTACTATTACTTATTTTTTTTTTTATAGTAATATTTTATTATCACTCTTAGGTATTAACTTACCCTGAAATATTATGGCTGGACCGTTTATACAATGTCATTCCTAATTATGATAATATTAAACATTTACGTTAGTAATTGAGGCAGATCAATTCGTTCCAAGTCTTAAAAATCATACTATAGAAATAATCTCATTCAGTAGATAGCAAATATCCTACTAATTACCAAATTACAATGTACATAATTTACCTTGGTTGAGCAAGTAACACATGTAGTACTAATTGTACCATTGCGTACCTATCAATTGTTCCGATCCTAGTTACAAAATCGTTGATCTGAGTGGGTGCGTACATTCAGGACTCATAGAGTCCGGGGTGCAGGTAGAGTCTCTTGTTGAAGCCCCAGCGGTCGACGGAGGAGGTCTGCACCTTGAACTCGGCCTGCAGGCGCTTGTCCACCAGCGTGAACAGCTTCTCCACGTGGCAGTCGTGCGCCCGCTCCGCGAACACCTTGCACAGCACCTGGATGTACCACGACCCGAACTTGCCGTCGCGGTGCGCCACCAGACCTGGGAACGTGGTTTGCGTGTTATTGGTTGGGTATATTATTAGTGGTAATTATTGGTTTATTATTGGTTGGTTGGTTGGGTTGTAGGGTTAAGATGTGCAAAATTAACTTGAAATATGTCCTCCTTTTAAAAAAACTGCCTTATGCTACGGAAAAAATCCGTGGTCTTTGCTAAGAAATTTTGTAGTTTGGATGATGTGATGCAATATTTGGTGGTTGTTTACCGGGCAGCGTGGAGTGCGCGATGAGTATGTCCGAGTAGAGCGGCAGCTCGCGGCGGCCGCGCGACAGCCGTCGGTCAGCCGCCGCGGGCTGCACCGGCTGTCCGTCGTACAGCACGCCGTCCGTGGCGTACAGCACGCCGTCCGGCATGCGCATGTGCGGCGGCGCCGGCGCAGCGTCCGTCCACGCGTGATCTGCGCTGCTGCCTCTGCGAATGCGAAATAAAATGCTCGCTATCATTTGCACTATCTGTAGAGTTTTAAACACAAATGCGATAGAGAACGTGGTGTATGTCAGTTACCTGCACATCTGGAAGATGAAGACCTTGGGCACGCCGATGAGCGCGGGCAGGTTGAGGTTGTTGAAGTAGTCGATGATGTCCATGAGGCGCATGAGCTTGCCGTCCTTGCAGCGCACGTCGGTGTCGCTGGAGTGCGCGCGCTCGTAGCCGTGCGACGACACCACCACGAACACGCTCTCGATGTCCACCAGCACCGCGTCCAGCGACCGCAGCGTCTCCGTCGTCTCCTGCGCACCGCCGCAGATAGATACAACTTGACGTAGTCAAAATTACATTATACATGCAATATCTAGCATAAGTAAGATCCCTTACGGCCATGGTCAGGTTGAGGTACCGCAGCACGCGGAAGCCGAGCTCGTTGAACAAGTACTTGAGGTTGTTGCAGTCGACGTCGACGCCGTTGCGGAACTCCTCGATGTCGTTGTCGAACTTCATGTACGTGAAGTCCAGCAGAACGCCGCGGTTGCGTCCGCGCGTGCGGTACAGCCGCACGTCTGCACAGAAATCACGCACGTCTCAAATGTTGCACTACCTTACTTTACTATTCACGGATTACCACATTTTGATCAAAATAAGTCTTTTCTAAGTAATGATATTCTTGCTTAACAAATTGGCACAAACAGAACGTCTATCAAATCTAAATTTATAATGCTTAATAAAGTGTAAGTATTGAAAACCTTTCGTATCGTTATCCTCCATGAACTTGGTGCTCTTGACGACGGTGAACGGTGGCTCGATGGTGACGTCACAGGCCGCGTTGTCGTTATCGGATGATTGATGCGGCGCCGGCGCAGGCGGCGGGGACGACTGCCGCGGATCTGATTATCAAACCGAGTTATGAGACCACTTTAGACATTCAATTAATTATAGCTTTGAAGATCTTTGTGCTAGCTGGGTACATCACACCCATATTAAACTGTGATTACTACAAGTTACACCATTCTAAGAAACCATGAGCTCCAACATCCACGCATTGTAACACCCTTAACCACATCCACTCTATGCAACATTGTACCATCCTTATCTAATTTGATCTTTGAGAATAACAGCAAAACACAAAACAGTGAGCCAGAACTCCAATAAATAGCTACTTTTGTGTTCAAAATTGGTGAGAATTGCAACATCTGGTGTGATGCAGGCCATTTATCAAAACTTTAATTTGGACAATAGTCTACGTGTACATACGTAGATAAAGGAGGATAACAATACTTACTTTTATTCACGTCACCCTTGGGTCTGCTGAGACTGTGAAAATTATCATTTCCCGTTGTAGGAGGATTTAATTCTGAAAATAATCGAAATTTTACAAATTTAGATTCAGTTCATGGTTCTATTCATATATTTGACTAGCCGTTTTCCCGCGGTTTCACCCGCGTCCCGTGGTAACTACTGCCCGTACCGGGATAAAATATAGCCTATGTTACTCGTGGATAATGTAGCTTTCGAATGGTGAAAGAATTTTTTTAAACTGTCCAGTAGTTTTTGAGCCTATTCATTACAACCAAACAAACAAAGTTTTCCTCTTTATAATATTAGTATAGATATAAAAAAAAATACAATAATGTAATATCATTTTGGAACACTTCATCTTTGAATAGTAAATACAAGCTGTTGATTTGCATCCGTACCATATTCAAGGAGGTAATTATGCTAATGATTCTCAACACAAATCAATAAAAAAATTGGTACGTATTTTTTTTTCCGAATTCCGTAAATGTTATCTAGCCTTATTTAAAATTGGCGCGTATGTTACTGGCCTTAAAATCGTGCTGTGCCCTCACACAAACGCAAACACAAAGCATACGCAATGTTCACTCATAAATTTCATTCATAAAATTGGATTACTTCTGAAATACCACGACATTACAATGACAAAAAAGCAGTGCATATTAGTTATTTCCCATCTACTGTAATTCCATTCGATTATTTACGTATTGTATGTCCTCCTCCTGAACTATGGCACAAATGCAAATCAACACCTTGTATAAAATAAATATGGTTAAAAGTAAAGAAATATCTTACTGGGAATGGGATTGAATGTGCGTTGACCTGGAAATGAGAAAGGGCTGTCAGGGTCTAGATCCCGCACCAAGTCCCAGTAGCCCAGTTCACCCAGGGTGTCTACAAGATGGCCGAATGCTAATGGTCCACGACGCAGGATATCAACGTACAATTGTCTTTTACGATCCCTTTCTGGTAGAGAAATAATCTGAAAATAAGAGAGTTAGTACTTTACTAAAAGTAACCATAGTTGATATGGCTAGTCTGCAATCGAGCTAATAAATTCAAGATCTAATATTAATTTCAAGATATCTTATATGGTAAAAAGATCCCGACGAATTGAGAACCTCCTCCCTTTTGGGAAGTCGGTTAATAAACAAGTATTATAAAATAGTAAGTCTTAATATTTATTGTAGGATCTGCAACTGTAATAGAGTTTAAGATTAGACAAGTTCGAACTCGTTTGAACAATTAGGTTATGATATTGTATTGCTGTATAAGTTCGTTGGAATCAGGCACTAGCTGTTTTCCTGTGGTTTCCTCTGTGGAAACTACTGCCTGCATCCGTGGGAACTACTGCCCATTACTGTTACAGCCTTTTTATCGTCCCACTGCTAGACACAGGCCTCCTCTTTCACAGAGAAGGATTGAGCATTAATCACCACACTTGCTCAATGCGGGTTGGTGATTTCAGACTTAATAGTCCAGGTTTCCTCAAGATGTTTTCCTTCACCTTTTTATCAGCCATTGGTGTCCAAGATATACTTAGAAAGTACATACAAACTTAGAAAAGTTGCATTCGTACTTGCCTCACCTGGAATCGAACCCACACCCTCATACTCGAGAGGTTGGTTCTTTACTGACTAGGCCACCACGACTTTCTACACACTACTGTCCATACTGGGATAAAATCTAGCCTCAGTGTTATTCACAGAAATTATCTTCTATAGATATAATATTAGCACCTATAGATGATTGTTAGTTTGCAAAAACATTAAGCAACTGATTCATTTATTCGCCCCTACACTCTGTGTACAAAGCTGCAGCCCATTAAGCAATTGTTTCATTATCCAGTAACAAAATGATTGTGAAAAATGACACAACTCTACTGAAGGAATAAACCAGTAGGTATATAAAAAACTGGTTTTGTGCATCATGCGCAAGGGTAAATGAATTAAGATTTTGGGAACTTGATTTGTATGACTCACCACTAGGACTGATTGTCTCATGTCTGATCTTTTTCACTTACCCTGTATGGTTCAATCATTGGCTCGGAAAATACACCTTTTTCATACAATGATGTTACAACAGAATCGAGGTCTGTGCGCTCCACTAGGGAACTAAAGTTACTTCTAATAGCTTCTTTGTGTTTCTGCTCCATCACTTAAGTTTGTTTTGGACTTGTTGATGTTTTTCTTCCTTCAATAAGTTAAGTAATTTGAAAATTATAACTTACAAACATAAAATTGTTAATTCAATGAAGTGGTTTATTAGCTAATAACAATAAACAAACTATTGGGTTCACTAAGCTGGCAAACGTTCGACAACAACATAGCCATCAAAAATATTTGGAATAGATGACACTAACAGTGTCATGTCAGTAGTTATATGTCAATGATGTCAACAAATAAAATTATTGAGGTGCACAGATTATTTATTTCGACAAAGATCTCAGCTGGCGGGGCAACTGACCAAAATAAAGCAGTTTTTATATGAAAATAATCACTAGTTGTGTATCAAGTTGCAAAAAACTAGTTTCCTCGAGGCCTCGAGATGAGATACCAAACGAAAGGTAGCTGTAAAGCCATAAGTTAAGTAAAAGAGCCTTAAAGCCGGGGGAGATTGTTTCATAAATATTTCAAAGAAGGTGGCTGAATAAATGTAAATTATAGTCTCCGCGAGTACGATCATAGTTCATTAATTTTAGTGAATAAGAAATGTTCTATTTAAATTAAAACTATCTAAACTAAATTTACAGACTTACATTATTACCTAAAACTAAAAATCTACAAACGAGAATAAAAGGAAAAAAAAATCCGCATCGCTGTCCCCCAGAAACGTGCCCAGAAGATTGGCCGCATTGCCACGTTGAATGGCAATGGTAATTCTTTGTATAAGGCATCGTTCAGACCAAACGTATTGTCGGCCGCTGACTGTGAGCGCGCGTTACGCAGTTTATTGCTTTTCCATATATATTGAAATTGTCGTTCACACCGAACCGACTATACGCTATTACGTCGCCTGTTGTCGCTGACTCTCAGTGGCCGATTATTTTACTACGCGACTATGCACGGCGGACGCGGATTGGCTACGTGGACGCAGTTGCCGAATAGCGCCGCTCCGCCGCGCACGCACCGCCGCGCGCATCGGCCGCAATACACTCGAGAAACAAACTTCAATGAGGACAGACGTGACACGTGACACCTCGCGATGTTCGACACCGAAAAGTTTATTGCAGAAGTACATTCTAGAGAATGTATTTGGAATGCGAATTCAGAAGAATTTAGTGATAGAAACTTACGAAGATGCGCTTGGGAAGACATAGCATCTGTTATGTATGAAGATTGGGGGGTTCAAATACTGAGCTCTTTTATGTGTAGAATAGTCAGCCGCTCAGCGTACGCATCTAGTGTGAACCTACACGAGCCTATTCTTTTGTTCACACATGTGGCGCATCGTACGCTATAGCTTATTGTCGGCTTGGTGAGTACGCGTACTGCAGATTGAGTCGACGTTCATACTGGGGCAGACAGTGAGTATACTCACAGTCAGCGGCGGACAATACGTTTGGTGTGAACAATCCCTAAAATTAAGTTACTGCTATTGCATTGGGAATACTTAGTACTATAATTATGTAAAAAATGTTTCAGTGTATCCAACGCACCTAGGTATTAGGTATCACATATAAGACAGTGTCGTGAGATGATGGCATTAGCTTTTTTCTAGTCTTCACACTTCAACTTCTCTTTCTTATTTACTTCTCAGTCAGGGGGTCGTCCTAGGGTACCTTGGTTCACATCATGAAACAATCGTCTTTCAAAAGGAAGTCGGTTAAAATCATTTTCTACACTGTTCTTATAGTACCGGTGGGTGGTGTCATCCGCGATTAGCTTTCATAATGAGCTATTCAAATGTCCATTGAAATGCACCCATTGTGCAACTCGGAATTTGAAATCACGTGTCAGTGTCAATGTCAAACAAAATGACAATACGTCATTTACGGAATTACTATCGCTACTCTTAAAATTACTTTCCAACGAGTTGTATTCAGTAAACTATCAGTCTGAAAGTAAACCTCTTACAATATGAAGCTGGTATTGTTAGCTATTTGTGTTATCGTGGCTGCAGCCGCGGCTTACGAGAACTCCGACATTGTTTCGGCAAGAATTGAGGTTAGTTGTGCTACACCTACTTGTACCTTATCTGCATTTCTATATTGTCCTTAAATTTATGAAAAATAAATATTTTAGACTTGCAGAGGATGTTCACTTAATCGCCTTCCGGAAGTGAAGAGATTTGTGATGGATGACGCTCCTAAGTACGAGCGTATGGAAGTTAATTTCATCACTGGCGCTCCCCCAGAGTTGGTGCTGCTAGGCAAGGATGACCGTGAGTTGGAGCGGCTCCCTCTGTCGCAGCTTTCTCGGCAAGAATGCAACGAACTTGTCCAGGAGCGGGGTTTCGTGAAGAAGAATAATAATAAAGAACTGTAATAATGTAGTTCTTTGTTGTTAATGTTAACTGTGGTATATTTAATTTTAAGACAATATTTACGTAATTACGCATTTACCTATCTAACATTCCTACTCATATTTACCTAAGAGATCAAAGTTGTGAATATCAATTTATTAGGTATTTTGCCAGTTTAAAGAACTACACAATTTATTTCTGTGATTTGTCACTAAAGATAACTGCTGAATCATGTTAAAATTTGATAATTCCAGTTTAATCAAACCAAGTCAAACATATTTATTTAGTCTGTTTATTCAGTTGTATACATTCAATTTCTGTTATCTGATACATAGATAACACAATGACATGTTATTAAATCAAATCCTGTATTGACTGGGGACATGGAATGCTATCAATTAATATTTAGTTACCATTAAATAGACATTCATGTGAAACAGATGTGTTTCCTAATCAAGATTATTTTTTGATTGTACTTTACCAGACAGATACGCAGTTCAAAAACATTTTGAAGTAAACATTATAATGGCCATAATTCATTGTTTTATTTCATATGGGAATTTTTCAATAACATTTATGTATATAGAAAAAAAATATTGTAGCTTGATTTTGCATGATGATTTCAATAAAATACATTTATATATTTATGTGCAGTGTGTACCAGAGTGGTTTGTATACACTGAACATAAACTTACTTGAAATATAATATTTTATCCTAAATAAAAATTGCATTTAAAATTAATAGTTCCAGTCTAGTAAAATTATTTATAAAACATTCATTAAATTTAATAAAAATAACAGCACTTGGGAGTGACAGGCAGATATTTACAAGGAGGCAGAAAACAAAGTGTGTGTGTGAGAAAGTGAGAGGCTTGGCTCAGGTGAGCAGCGTGCAGTCGAGGTCCTCGTCGCGGCCGTCGGCGATGTTGCGGCGCAGCACCCGCGCCACCACGTCGCTCAGCGCCTCGCGCGCGCCCTCCTCCAGCAGCGCCAGGCATTGCTGCACCACACAACTCTTGTTACTACACTACGCATTACTTACACAAATAGACAAGAGCCTTTCGAAAATATATTACTTATTTCATTCTAGTATAATTAAAATCACATCATTTATGTGCTGAACCTAATTAGTTTTCAAATGTAGTCAGATGCTTATCCAGCATTCATAAGCAACAACATAAAATGCATTAGTTATGTCATGTGGTGATTGCCACTCATTTTACGAACTAGAAAACCAAGATAAAGAAAACGTTGTGTACTCAGAATTTTAAGAATTTGCTATAAAAATGGAAACTAAACGTTTACCATAGTTTAACTTTACCTGATAAAATAATTTCAAGAATAACAGATATTGAAAAATAAAATATTTTTCCTTACATTACTGATTATATGGAATGATCATTATCTTATCAATTCGGTGAGCTATTGAAAGTGCATATTATTATTTTTCTGGGTAGATCACAACTAGATAGAAATAAATATTAACAGGAATTCTATTCAAGGTATCTTTATAGTTATATTTCGATGCATGGTTCCCGCACGTTTGTGGTGCTCTCAACGTAAATAAAACGTTTACCTACTTAAAAGTACACTTAATTATAAGATTAATCTACAACATTACTACCGAGTGTCTTCTATTTGGTTCAGGCATTTTTTTACCATTTACGGCAATCCAAAAATATGTGAAAAAGTAAAGGTGTTTTATAGCTAGCGCTAGAAGCGCACGTATGACGTACCAGATGGAACTGTTCGTCTTGCGGCAGGCGCAGCACGGCCCGCAGCGCGATCTCTGCGTTGGCGCGCACGTAGGTGTTCTTCTCCTTGGTGCCGTTGACGAGCGCCGGCAGCAGCGCCCGCAGCAGCTCGGCGCCCGGTCCGCTCGTGCTCAGCGGCGCCTCGCGGCCCAGCATGCTGGCCGCGCGCGCCATCAGCTGCTTCACCTCGTTGCTCGGGTGGTTCATGCTCTGTTCAGATCATAAGTTTTATATATTGTATACAACTTGCTATTGGGATACTAACTGTTATGCTTCTTTGGTAGTCATTCAGGATAGTCAGAAGCAAAAAAATCTAACGAGACTGACTGCAAGCAGACTGCAGAAAAATGGGGGAGAGGCTAGGCAGGTGACGATATTGAAGCGAAAAAGCATCTTTGCATTTCTTAAAAAGAAAGCTATTTTCAAAAATAATGATAAAGAAACTGAAATTGAACTCACTCTAACAAATTGCGACAATAGCTGAGGTGGAATGGGACGATCCTCCTTGAGCAGGTAGCGCATGAGGTAGCCGATGGCGCGGATGCCGTTGCAGGCGATGGGGATCTTGTCGCTGGCCAGCAGCGCCAGCAGCGCCTTGTCCACCCTGTCCTCGTCGCGGTAGACGACGTGCGGCGTCTCCTTGAGCGCCACGAAGAGCGCGGTGGAGCGGCCGTGCGCGAGGCAGGGCTCGGGGTCGGCGTGCAGCACGTGGTGCAGCAGCGCCGCGTCGCGCTGCGACTCGGGCAGGCAGTGCAGCAGCGCGCCCAGGCAGCCGGCCGCCTGGCTGCGCGGCGGGTCCTCGGGGTGCGCCAGCAGCGCCGCGCCCGACAGCGTCGGCAGGATGGTCAGCGCCGTGCTGGCCGTCATCTTGTCTCCGCCCGCCGTGATCACGCCGCGGAGCGCCTGCAGCATGGTCTCCTTGATGGCCGGGTCTTCAATGTTCTTCATGGTGTTGTGCATCTCCAGGAACAGCGGGTCTGCGCGCGAGTGGATCACCACTAATTGTGATAGCGCCAGGCAAGCTTTGATTCGTACGGGTCGGTTCGGATCATTTAATGCTTTGAGGAACGTCGTCTGCAGTTGTGGTAAGAACTGCTTCAGCATCACTCCCACCTGATAGGAAGAGGTGAATATGTTTAAATTACAATTTATTTTACGTCATGTTTATACATATATAATATGGGCAACAAAACAGATTTATTTATTTACGTAGGAAAATAAATATTACCTTTGTTAACAAAGTGGCTAAGGTTTCAAGTACAGCTGCTTTAACACTGGAGTTGAACCTGTCTCCCAGGATCCTGATGAGTGGTCCCGTGATGTGCACCACGGAGGGCTGGATGGCGGCCGCTGATGTCAACTTAATGATCTCGCCCAACATGAGGGCTGCGTTCTCTTTGTCCTCGGGGAGACCGTTCAGGATCGATTCACGGAACAGTGGCAGGATTGGCGCGAGACCCTATTCACAAAATAAATGATATTGCACAAAATGTTGAAATAATTTTCTGATATAATATATTTCTGGTTATATTGAACCTGTCTCACCTTAGGCAAGCAGAAGCCAGGCAGCAGCTGATCGGGCTTGAGGTCGGCGGCGGCGTAGCGGACGGCCTGGCGTACGTCGGACACGTGCGCGATCTGTCGCTCGGGGTCCAGCGACTTGGCCAGCGCGCCCAGCGCCTCCCAGGCCACCAGCAGCACCTCGTGGTCGTCGTCGCCGAACAGCAGGATGAGGCCGCGGATGAGCTGCGCCACGTGCGGCGACAGGTCGGCGCGCGTGTGCGACACGAAGGCGCACAGCAGCGACGCCGCCGCGCAGTGCCGCGGGCCCTCCGTCGTGCGGATCGTCTCCAGCAGCGTGTCGATGATGCTGCCGCACAAACACGATATACATATAGTCACATATAGACGAACGTATAGTCATTTATGCTCGGTGTAAACGGCTTTAGGCAGTTACCACGAGTCCGTGGACACCAAAAAATTACAAAAATCTATCGATAGCCTATGCTCCTGACGGTTCACGTACGTATGTGGCAATTCTATACAAATACAAAAATATTTATATTGAAAATATGTTAAATATCTTTTCGTGCTTGCATCTAGTACGTCCCTTTGCGCCAAATATTATTGTGATGAGCTGGTAAAGTTGAAAGGTGGTGTACCTGCGCACGCCGGGCGGGTCGACGACGGGCAGCAGCGCGTCGCGGCAGTGGTCGCGCTCGCGGGCGGCGCCGGGCTGGGCGCGCGCCGCCACCAGCGCGTTGAGCAGCGCGGGCAGCACGCGGGGCAGGTGCCGCGCCAGCGCGCCGCCCGCCGCCGCCGCCAGCGCCGACAGCGCGCGCGTGTCCGCGCCGCCGCCGCTCGTCAGCACCGGCACCAGGTACGGCAGCACGCAGCGGGACTTTATCGCCATTATCTGGACCATAACATAGTGTCATAAGTAAACGTATTTACTCTATGTTACAGACAAAATGGGTTATTTACACATTTGAATTATTTATAGGCAGATGTTGCTAATGTACCTGTTTGAGTCCGTCGAGCGTGGCGTCGGCGATGGCGGGGTCGGGGTCCTTGAGGCCGTCCAGCATCTGCGGCAGGATGTCGTCGAGCGCCTTGTTGCCGATGGTGGCGTGCAGGCTGTCGAAGGTCCGCGCCGCCGCCAGCCGCACCTCCGGCAGCGGATCACACAATGCCGTGCGGACTGTCGGCACCTGACACATAGCATTGTTTATTGATATAGTCACATCCATTACCACAAAGATAGACATAAATTGCGACACACTTTTTTAAACAAAAGATAGCAATGGAAGTGGAATAGAAAAATTGTCCACTGTGCAGACAAAATAGTTTAATAATCGCTGTGTATTCCTCATAAAATAGAAAAAGGGAGGTATTATGGTTGTAACTTATAAAATAAAAGGTGTAATGTTGTCTTACGAGTCCGTCTGCGAAGCTGAGCACGGCGTCGCGCGAGGTGGAGGCGAGGATCTCGCCGAGGCCGATGCAGACGCCCTGGCGCTGGTCCGCACGCTCCGAGCGCAGCCCGCGCTCCAGGATGGGCACGATCTCCGGCAGCACGCGCTCGCCCAGCTACACATATAAATTGCCATTATTCGTTTATTGCAAAATATATACAGGTACAGAAATGCATCCTCATTTTAGGAATTCATTACCCTGTTAGAGCGCTGCAAATGAACGGAAAACCAGTGGGTATATACAATTTTGTATTAGGTACAGAACTACGAACGAAGAGATAACACTCACCTTATAAGCTTTTTATGATAGCTAAGAGGATAGATTTTCCCATCTCAGGTAGTACTGGCCTGTAAGGCTGTTTATCTGTAGATACTATTTCGTCCGTCATAACAGTTTACTTAGCAAGTCTGTGTAAATTACAAATCATGTATTCATATCTAATATTATAACATATATTACCTTGCGCACAAGATCTCCCAGAGTCCTGGCAGCCACCTGTCGCTTATCATAGCTGGTAGAGGCGAGGCAGCCCAGCAGTAGACCGAACAGCGTCGGCAGGATCTCGCGGAGGGTCTTGGGCGTATTGGTGACCACCACCTTCCACACGTGCAGCGCCGCCTGCCGCACCATCAGCGCCACGTCACTCCTGCCCATGTATAGCCCAGCCAGCACTCGGTTCCTCCTCTCAGGTCCAAGAGCATTGATGATAGCCTTGTGAGAGTGCTCCGTGCCGAAGTTATCGTCCTCGGAAGCGGTTTCTGTACTCATTTTACCGGAAACTCCAGATATTCTGTACAACAAGTCTCCCAGCAACTGTACTGAACTGTATCTGATGCGCCAGTTGTCGTCGAACAAGCCCTTCTCCAGCTCGGGCAGCAGTAGCGTGATGGCGGACTCAGCGTACAGGTTGACGATCCTCTGGCCGGCCTTGAGCGCGGTCTCCCTGACGTACTCGTTCTCGTCGGCCAGCGCCTTGAGGATGGGGTTGATGATCTGTCCGATGTAGGGCAGGAAGTCGTCGGTGAAGGCGCCGGGCATGTAGATGAACATCATGATGTAGCCGTCCTTCACGTGCGGCGCGATGTCCGTGCGCTCCGCCGTCGCGATTATATCTGTCGCATAGTTATACAGTTCAAACACTTGCACAATATATCATCAACAGATGAAACTCACATATGCCAGAAATACTATACGATTTTATGTCCTTTGAATGGCACAGCAGGGACTGTATAGACTGTCCGACGTCCGTATGTAATAAGAAGTGTAACAAACCGGGCATAATCTTATGTAGCTTGTGCACGCCGAGGCCGGCGACGACCTCGGACAGGCCCTGCGCGGCGCCCGAGCGGTCCACGGAGCTGGACTCGCTGGTCAGCGTGTGCATCAGCCACGGCAGCAGCTCCTCGAAGCTGCTCTCGCCCATGCCCTTCACCATCGCACCCAGGGCTCGCGCCGATACCGATCGCACCTAGCACCAAATATCACATATTAGTAAACAGTTAATAGATGAATTTATACTTAATTGACGATCTTTTCTATATACTTTTATCAATTTTAACCGTTATGGATAAACGCAGCAATAAAAGAGATACAAAAGCTATATAAGACAGAGGTTCAAACATTTTGTTGTATCAAATGCATGTTTCGCGTCACTCAATAAACAACCATTTTTCATCATATTTTTTATGAAAACAACTACGACATGTTCTGACCTCTGGTACAGGATCAAGCAGCGAGCTCTTGAGTCCGGGGATGATGTTGGGTAGGTAGGGCATGAGGTCCTTCTGGTCGGTGAGCGAGTACATGTTGCCGATGATCTGCGCGGCCATCTTGCGCGTCTCGGTGCTGCGGTCGAGGAAGGCTCGCTGCACCACGGGCATGATGAGCGCCAGCGACGGCGCGTCGATGAAGTGCACGAACTTGGTGTCCAGCAGCGTCTGCAGGCACGCCGACGTCTTGTTGGACGGGTCCTGCAGCGCCTCCAGTAGCACGGGCACGATCGCTGTAGACGAATGATTCGTGTTATTGTATAAGGCATTAGAACCACCGCCGCGCCGGCGAGAAAATGATTAAATAGGGGTGAGTTTCTCTTTCAAGAAACGCCCAATAAATGTAGGTACATTCCATGTATACGAAAGAGATGCATATATCAACAGCTGCTTTCTGACTGATCAAACTGCCGGCCTCTAAGGCTAGGCGCTGATTGCAACTTTTCGTCACCGTGACTTTTTGTCATTTAGTCAAGTGCAATGAAAACTATACTGAGTGCGCTCATTATGGTGACGTGATAAGACGGTGACAAATAGTCGCAGCAGCAGGCAATGCCGGAGTGACGGACTGTCACTCGCGTACACGTACGTAGGTACATTACAATGGGAGTCCGCTCACTGGTGACTTTTTGTCACTCAGCCGGCATACAAAAATGAACGCGATTTGTCACCCAAGAACAGATTCAGTGAGCGCACCGTGGGTGACAGCAGGTGACAGTGACAAAAAGTCACGGTGACGAAAAGTTGCAATCAGCGCCTAGCCTAAATGGAATTAATAACAACGCTCGATTAACTAATACCACCTCTACGCTAAATAATCTAACCCTCAATTTCGACTTACACTTCACAGCCCCTGTGGCCTAATGGATAAGGCATCGGCCTCCTAAGCCGGGGATTGTGGGTTCGAGTCCCACCAGGGGTACAAATAGTTTTTGTACATGGTACCATTTTACTACTTTTAGGAATTCTGCATACCTACATATTTACTTTTTTTCACCTTTTAGAAGACAATTAACATTTTATCACAACTACATGATGTCCTTCTAGCATTTATATATGTATGTATATTGACCTTGAATTTCAGGGTTCCTGATGACGGATCCGATGACCCCGAGCGCCTCGGCGCCGGCCTCCTGCACCCGCATGTGGGAGTCGCTGAGCACCTCGATGAGCTTGGGCACGATGGACGGCAGGCACGACGACAGCTGCTTCGGGGCGCAGTATGCCATCGCGCCCAGGAGCTCGATAGAACCTGACAAAAAGAAAATAATTGATTTCTGACACCTGTAGCCCAAGCACGAATATTTGCGAAAAGTTATTCGTATCGAAATCGAGTAACATTTGTATGAGAATTGTACAGCGCCCCTATCGGGCGTAAAAGGAAATAAAACATGGCAGCACGAACATTCTTTTGACGTACGGTAACGTAAACTCTCGAAGGCTGGCTATCGAGTATGGTCGAAACATTATTCACTTGAAAATAGTCGGTGAGAAAGGTTTCGAGAAGTGTAAAAATAAAGTTTTAACCGTGTTTATGTTTGTTTAGAGTTAGTTTTGTGAATAAAATTATTGTTAAGTTATTGGAACAATTAGTAATAGCTTCAATATAATTTAAAATGCAAAGACCGCCACTGTATGAACGTAGTACCGCATATTATTTTTTAGCGGCAAAGGACAATGGGCGATTCCGGTCCAAATGTCCACCACGAACGAGACCTATATGGCTAGATAGCCCGTTAAATATAGAACATATTTTGTTATGAAAGTAAAAAAAAATATAATGCCAGAAAAAAGTTATAGCAAAATAAAATAAAACATTTTATAGATTTTTTCAATTTAATTTTTTCAATTACTTTTCGTGATGTTCGATTTTCGTACTTTCTGTAACTTCTGACAAAATAGAATTGTTCATTATTAGAGAGAAGACACCACCAGTTACTTCGAACTATCTTAGATCCAGGCACCGTTGAGTATATTCAAGCCCTTCTAGCACCTCAATTGGTTCGTGATTCGTACATCCATCGGGCAAATAAATATGGGTTTATATGCAAATGTGTCTTACTCATCTTAGTTTTAGATAAAGTGCGGAAATGAAAGTGGAATAAAATAAAAAATAATAATGACAACATACAAAAACTACCGAAAATTAAGAATACATTTTTGGCTATAACTTTTTTTTGGCATTGTTTTTTTTTTTACTTTCTTAGTAAAAGTTACTCTAAATTAAGTGGACTATTTAATTATTTATATAGGTCTCGTTCGTGGTGGACATTTGGACCAAACTTCATACATTCTTGCCCAATCTCCTTTACTAGAATATTATGGATATCAATCACGAGAAACAAGCTAAGTAATTAAATCATATTTTATTTATTTGCGAACCTATAGAATTAATGTGTTTGAAAAAAAAAAATGTTATTTATATGTTTATTTTTAATCATTGTAGAGAAATTACGCGCAGAGCAAAACTTAGGAATATAATTTACCCACTGGACATAAATGAAACCGAATTTAAAAATATAGAAATAGCATTGCACTTAAAATACTTCACACTAAAGTTTATGCCACTCAAACTTATTAAAACTGTTTACTCACGCTTCCATGAATTCAACCATCATTTCATATTGCGTCTGACTGGTTCTCATAATATTTATTATATTGAAAGCACTTAATTATTTGTAGCAAAAAAAAAACAGAAATACTTTTGTTGTGGACGTGTAGCAAAACATAAACAAATTTGGCGCCCTTACGCGCGTCGGATGTCAAGTGGGTGCGTTCGGTACCCGTCATTTTTAAAAAATAAAATCTCCGTAACTATGTTATATTGCTAGAGATAATGCCATTTTATAATGTCTAATAATTAACTTTGGGTCTCTTTTTTATATTACATTCAGTTTTTATTATAATTTAATAATAATAAAACGTTTAATCAAAGGTAAAAAAAATATTAACAACTAGAGTTAGTTTTCGAACGCACCATTCATTCAACAATCGTTCATTTTGCTCACTGTGGCGCGTCCCTATTTACATTTGCATGACGTCACCTTGGAATTCGAATCGAGTGTTCGATAGTGCTCCGAATGTGGTTCGTGCTGCCTACTATCGACAAACTCCGTTTTCGAATCGAGGCCTCGATACATTGTCGATTCGAATACGTTAGATATTCGTGCTTGGCCCACTGGACACGCGAATATTGGATATTTTAATAAAACTATTTTAACGGATTTTGTCACGGTTATATGAAGTCATATGTTCAGTCTGCCCGTGACCATAGATGCTGTAAAGAATCCGAAACGTCGGGATTAGATAATAATAATATTATCCGCGATAAAATCCGTAAAAGTAGTTGCGAAATATGTTTTTCCTGAAAACATAGGAGATCATTTAGTTCTACATTACGATAATTTTGAACATGAAATCACACCTATATTCCACAGTGATATTTTTTCACGTTACTTTAGTGGGTGCATGTACACATACCGGCCTTAGTCCGCCAGTTGTCGTCCTGCAGCGCCTGCAGCAGCGAGGGCAGCACGAGCTTGACGCCGTGCGCGCTGAGCTTGCTCATGATGAGCTTGGCGGTGTCGTCAGCCGCCGCCCGCACGTACTGCGAAGTGTCGCCGAAGCACAGCAGCAGGTGCGGCAGCACGTGCACGATGTACGGCTCGAACAGACGGCCCAGCTTGTAGCACAACATCTCGAAACCGAAGAGTGCACCTGGTCACATAAATTTGTATCACCCACACATAAATGTGTTTTTTCATGTCAAGTAAAAAGTTAGACCAAGTTCGAAAAGGTCGAAAAATCACAAATCAAATCAATTTATTTGTTAAGACCGCACCGCGGATTTTTTGATTTTAGATAGCTCCGCCCACTACACTTCCGCGTCTATCGCGTCGCGCAAGCTATACTCTTCACTCAATGTGTAAAATTTGAATTTCGCGCCAATCGCACACGCCGAGGTCAGCGCGGGGTCAGGAGAACCGAACAGGGAAGATAGGGAGCCGCAACTTACCTAAGTTTTTTATTTTTTGATCGGATTTTTTTTTGTTGTACTTACAAAAATTATTTGTAATGAAAACTTTTTATGAAGAGTAATATGATAATTTGGACGCGTATGGTTGTGTGTATGTATGTGTGGTGTGTCGTGTATGTGTGTTTGTATATCCAGAACGGATGAATCGATATGTATTTAGGTTTTTTTGTTTGAAATGAAATTAATCGGGAGTGTTCCTAGCTTTATTTGGTGAATATCGGCCCAAGATGGCCGCCGCCACAAAATGGCGAATAACATATTTTTTTTACAATTCCTTCAGTATGGATATCAAATGAAAGGGCTTGATTATAGTTCGGCCATTCAGAGAATGCGTTCCTGACACGTCGCGATTGAACTGACGACGTAACTTTGCAATGGCGTTGCAGTTACGATAAAAATATTTTTGCTGGTTGTTTACCGTTTTAACAATTGAGGAGCATTAAAACAACATTATTATATCAATAATCAATGAATGTAGTTACGTCGTCAGTTCAATCGCGACGTGTCAGGAACGCATTCTCTGAATGGCCGAACTATAGTATGTAGAATCATGTATAATATTATTTAAAGTCCAAGATAGCCACCGCCAGAAAATGCTGAATTGCATTGTTTTTTTATAGCTCTCTCAATATGGGTATCAAATGAAAGCGTTTGACCAGTGTTACATAATTTATACTAATGTTATAAAAAGGGAAGATTTGATTGTTTGTTTCTGTGGATTGTATAAGCTCTGAAACTGCTTAACTGATTTGATTTGCTTTCACAATTAGAGATTTACACTATCCCCAGTGAATGTAGGCCATATTTTATCCGGGCACAGGAAGAAGTTCCCCGGGAATGCGGCTAAAATCGCGTTAAACAGCTAGTAAAAATTAAGTGGTTAAGGAATAAAAGCGTCGCAGATCTTGTGTGTTATGTATGCTATAAATGTATGTAGTGAAGCTGTAAGGTATCAAAGAAGTAATGAAGCTAAGTAATTCATTTTTAAACATATTTATTAAAACTGAAATATAAATAATAATATAATGTAAAAAAAAAGAATTTATAGTATAACACGGTCTCCATAGATTTTTTGTTCTCAGAGTGCTTATAGTAAGTTCAACTCAGTCTTGCGCGCGGTTATGTGTGGGTAACCCTTGTACATATACAGTGACTTTGTGTGCGTGACAAGAGGTACAGTCGGGTACAAATACAGTTATTTAGGGGTTACGGCTGTTTAAGGAAAAACAGTTATTACGTAATTTAATGTTTATTTATCTGTGTAAATATCTATTGAAATTATTAAGTTAGTTTTTGATTTGTTTAATACCCAATAAAAATATTTATTTATTTATAATGATTCTGAATCGCTACTTGAAAAATCAAGTCCACACTTTTATTTATTGTCCTCGTACCCCGAGCTAGAAAATATGTAAGGAGTATTTAATTCATCTTAGATATTTCACCTCATTTATTTCTTAGATACTGTCAATGTCAATTTGAAAAAACTTATGAGAAAATAATGAAAAACTGTAAGATGTAATAATAAAAAGCTTTGGATGTTGTTTCATTTTTTGAATCGCTACCTGACTCCTTAAACATTTTCTTCGTCAACAACTAGACATTTTTGTAAACGACTGTACCCATAACAAAAAGCGATAAGAACACGTTCATGCTCGGACGACGTCACTGTCACACGAGCGAAAGTTGTATATTTACAAGCCGACGCACACATAGGGCCGCGCGCAAATCTGAGTTATCGTCACAAATTATTATACCTACGGCCGGAGCGACAACATGCGCAGGTCCAACCTCGACGAGGGCTATCGCCGGACTGGCTCGTCTCCGTACACATTGTGTATCAATCGCTAGAGCACGGACATAAGGTTCAGAATTGCGTAGCGTCTATCATGATCGCTGCCGCTCAAAAAATCCAATATCTTAAAACTTTAATTAAAAATGTTTGGTAATAGTTATGGAAAAATGACTTTGACAGAACGTTAATATTGATGTTAAGAATATATTAGAGTAATTTTGAAACATAAAGATAGTGTAACTTCCTTGTAATTTCAAAAATAGTACTTTTTTAGACGTGTTTTCGGAATTAATTATGATCGAGTAAAATTATCAGTATCGTGTTTTCGTTCTGGCAGAATCTAGATAAAGATATCAATTTACCTATATCAAAATTTCAGATCCATTGGTAAGCGGGTAGTCCTATAATTTGGCATGGCAAACGGCTATTAAAATCACGGTGGCGTCTTAACTCAGGTATAGGTAAGTCTTATTTTTAAATTACAGATCGCTATGTTATGCCTGGAGGCGTACAAGTATGCAATTATATTTAAGTTATGAATATTTTTTTAATTTTACGCAAGGATATGTTGCAAGTTATATAAATCAGTAATGGCATTTCTTACCTTCTCGATACTTGAAATTCTTCTTCTCCTGTATAGCCTCGGTGAGCTTGCCCATGACGTCGAGCTGCTTCAGCGACAAGATGCCGAGACCCTTGATGATACCGGCTATACCGTATGCAGCACCCTTCGTCAAAACATCACTTGTGTAAATTACGCAAAACGAAGACTACAATTTGTTACGGTTTTATATTTTAAGATATGATTACTTACTTTCCTGTCTCCATATTTCTCTGCGGTGAGCAGTTGTTTCATGAGTTTGTTCATGATAGTGGGGATCTCGTCTTCCAGGGCTGGAGAACTCACCAAGTGGGGGAGGCAGTTGCTCACTGCTTCTTGCACCTGTTCATGAAAACAAATAGGTATATCATTATTTTTACTTAAATATTCGATATAATGTTTGTAAATAATGTAGTTTTAATTAATATTAAGTTCATAACTGCCTTATTAGGCCTGTAAAGATTGTTTAAGGTATTTTAAATAAATAAAGATTTTATTATTTAGACTGAGCAGTAGTAAGTGCAGCGTAAGGTAGATATCAACAAGGTGGACAAAAATTGCAGATTGGGTCCTTATGAACAGGATAGGTGTATGCTGTGACATATAAAGCGTGCTGACCTGCTGGCTGGGCGTGGAGAGCGCGGCGACGAGGCGCAGCGTGATGGGCTTGATGCGCGCGTCGCCCGGCGCCAGGTGCCGCGCCAGCGACCCCACCAGCAGCACCACGCACTGCCGCGTGCCGTCGTAGCCGCCGGACTTCGGCGCCTTGTCCAGGAAGTTCTCGAACACCGGCAGCTGGCTGCTCAGGGTTTCCTGACAATGAAAATATCAACATTTGAATCCATATTTTTTTCCCATTTATTATCAGACAGTTACTTTGCCTTTGCCTTTTTAATCTAATTCGACATAGTACTTACAAATATGTTTCCTTAACTATAACTTAATTACATTTCCTTACACACTGCACAGTACGTGGCCCTTGTGAACTCGCACAGTGTACAGTTAAATATATCGATGTCATCAGCCACCGCGATTGAGAGTGCGAGTGAGCCTCGTACTCGTCGGGTACATGCAAGGTGCGCGGCGGTACCTTGCCGTGTATCTCGACGATGGCCATGGCGGCGTTGAGCATCTCTGCGCGCACGGTGTCGTGGCGGTCGGGCAGCGCGCGCTGCACCAGGAAGCTCATGGCGGGCGGCACGGCGCCGGGCGCCAGGCGCGGCGCCAGCGCCCGCAGCGCCAGCGCGCAGCCCCGCCGCGCGCCCCACGCGTCCACCGCCGCCTCCACCTCGTGCCCGAACTGGTCCAGCCGCGCCGGGATCATCTACACACAACGACGTATCTTAGCGTGCCTCCACATCTAGCGAATGCACCGCAAATGTGCAGTCCGCTCGCGTTTGCTCGCTGTGCGCTTGTTGCAGTCGCGGCAATGCCGCGCGAGATCTGCTCGCGAGCAGCGCAGGAGCCGCGCATGACAATGCACGCACGCAGCTCGCAAAAGGCCCGCGAGGTGCACATACACCAGATATGGAAGCACCCTTAACATTTTTATTCTACAAGAAATAGTTACTTAGACTACGATTTTCACTGACCGGCAATTTCTCCGTGTATATATCCTGTAACCTCTGCAGCACATGCTCGGCCGCGTTAGGGTCGGCGCTGCGCTGCACGAGGTGTGCCAGCGCGGCGGCCGCGGCGCGCTGCACGGGCTCCGAGGGATGCTGTGCCTCTTCCAGCAACAGTTCCACCAGCTCAGGCTCGCGGCTCCACTGCTGGGCTAACGGTAGCTGATTCCACAGTTCTTCTGCTAACTTCCTATGCAATACAATCAATATTATTATTAAATCTTTTACAGTGTCGATTTTTTTTAATATTGTTTGGAAAATGACCCACTTATTGTCCTCGGAGATATCGAAAGTGGCGATGAGCAATCTCTTCGTAAGCGTGAGAGCGTACTCCGGGTCCTCCAGTAGCGGCGGTAAGCATTCCACTACGCAGAGCAGAGCGCGCAGCGCCGCGTCACGCACTACCTGAGGAGATGACGTTATACAATTTATTATATATCTCTACGTGATTTTGAATACTAGCATTGATGTGATTGGTACAATCAGCTAGTATACCTCTAGCGGGTTCTGCAGGCCGGCCAGCAGACAGGTGACGTCGTCGAGCGACAGCGTGGCCCGCGCGGCGCAGTGCGCGGTGTCCAGCAGCGCCACCGTGCATGCCGACAGCACGCGGCCACTTGTGCTGCCTGATGGATTACACCAGGTTTGACATTTATAATATACAATGATTAAAAAGGAAAGTTTATATGTACAAAAAATACATTAAATAGTGGGGAAACACTGATATCCCGTGAAAAGCCGGTGCAGGTCGCTTGTTTATTACTAAACTGAAGAACAAGCAGTTGAATATAATACGTACTGATAAGATCAATGAGCAGTCGGAACATGTGGTCGATGGGGAAGAGCGCGGGATGCATCATGTCGGCGTCGAGGCGCAGTGCCGCGTGCTGCGAGATCACCGCCAGCCCGTTCAGCATCGTCTGCTCGTCGCCGCGCAGCGCCGGACCGGATAGACCTGGACAACAATAACATAGTTTATCATGTCATATCGTTTATTGCAATATATTGCTTAGGAAGGACAGTTCATATGTTTGATGCTGTTGATGAGTAGTGAAAAAGTACATGGACATTTTTCATTTGGTAATGATTGGATCTTTTACCCCAATTCCTTCAAATCAGGAAAATTAGTTAGGGATTTCTAGTGTTCGTCAAAAGAGGCAGCGTAGCTGAAACCAAGGAATACTCATAACATATGTATTAGTATTTCTCATTATGTATTGGTTGGGTTTATAGGATAGGCATTTGGCGCTATTCAAATTCATGCTTACTTGATTACAAAAATGTATCGAACATTCAATAGCAAAATTTTATTTAAAATATAAAATAGACTCACCAAGCTTCAAAAGCGGGAAGGCATAGCAGAATCCCGGAGCAGTGAAGTGGTTGGGCTTGTGAGCGGGTTCCTCCTCATCCTCAGCAGCCGGCTTGGCGGTGGTGAGCGCGTGCATGAGGTTGATGGTGCGGGCCGTGGCCGCGCCCAGCTCCGCGTCCGACCAGCTCGGCTCCAGGTCACACTGCGGCTTATGCAGACTGGAAGGTGGATGGGTTCATAAGTCATGTTACAGATAATGTCAAATAACTGTCCGAATGCGCCAAAATGTTCGAGTAAAAACTACTGCACATGAGCAATTAACTGGCTGACTTAAGTGGGGCAACGTCGAAACTCATTTTACACTTGAGCAAGGAAGTAATTTAAAAGAGTAGTTTTTAAGCATTCGATTTTTTTTTACTTACATAATATCATAGAAGTAATACAATCAGTATAAAAAAACAATTTACCGCAAAGTGAGCCTGGCTAGAATATCTCCCAAAGCCAAGTGGTTGGGCAGCAGCGCGAACCGGAGCCGTACGTAGGCGTCTGCCAGGCGGGGCGCCGCTAGGGGACTGCGCAGGGCTCCCAGCACGGCCGGCACGATGCGCCGCGCGCCGCGGCACAGCGCCGTCGCCGAGCCCTTCTGTACTGCCTCTAGCAGACGCACTGCTATCACCACGCGTAAGTTTAGCTGCAAACAAACACAGGATTTAAATATCGAATAAATGACAAACAAATGAAGAAAAGTTGGAGGTGATTGTGGAAACTTACTGCACTCAGTCTTTGTCGAATAGCATTCTCCTTTGCCATTTGAGCCTTGATAGCTTCCTTCTGCTTGGCTGAGAGGGGCACCTGGAACAATAAGACAATTGTTTTTGGCTTATGTTTAACTGACCACCAGATATAGTAACAAATAGCGGACAAAAATAGTAAATGATCACCAAAATTAAACTCGCATTTTAATGTAAAACTATAACCAACGTTTTAAAACTTTGCTATCCTATTTAAGTAAAATTACTCCAAGTAAATCATGAGTAAGCCAAAAATAGTAAATGATCACCAAAATTAAACCAACATTTTAAAGTAAAATTATAACCAAAGTTTCAACACTTTGCTATCCTATTTAAGTAAAATTACTCCAAGTAAATCATAAGTAAGCCAAAAATAGTAAATGATCACCAAAATTCTGCTATCCTATTTTAGCAAAATGAATCCAAATAAATCATCTTTATCCCAAACTTGATATACATATATAGCAAACATGCACCAAGCATGGCTTCTGTCACGGCTCCGGCGCTGCGGGGCTCCGGCGGTCCCATGCGAGCTTATCGACGCAGATGGTTTTCACGCTCACCACCGCGGCTTCGGCTTGCTGGCCGACTCCGACGGCCAGCCTCAGCTTTGGCGGCGAGCCTTAAAACTACCTGCGCCTCAGCTCGCAGGCCGTCTCGCCCCTCCGCGCCTACGCGGTTTTTGAATTGCACTCTAGGGGTAGGGCAAACAAGACTACCTACATAGAGTCTATATACACATAACTTAATATGGCATCATAATACTTTATTTATAATAAGCCTACATTTCATGGCAATCACAGTGATTTATTTAGGAAAAATAATACATTAGTTTGGTTGTCAAGATTTGGTGATCATTTACTAAATTTGGTGGTCGAATACAAATTAAAGTGGAGTCGTGACTAAAATAGCTGGTACTATTATATTTTTAGACTTTATTTTTCTGGTGTTAAGTAGATATTTTTGGTTACGACACTAAGGGTATCAAAGCATTTTATGGTGGTCAAAATATTTATTCCCATTGTTTTTGATTTATAGATTAACTGCTAAGTAGTCTACACTCAATAATGATAATAAAAACAAGTACGAAATTCTCTTGTCTTTCTCGTAGAGCTCTAGTACAGTGTAAATTTTAGTCAATAAAAAAAACAGTTTGCAATGGGGTACTAACCTCTTTAACCTTTCCCTCTCGCTTGTTCTTCTCTTCCAGCTCGCGACGCAGCTGCAGCTCCTCCAACTGTTCCTTGTAGCTGTACGCCTTGCTCTCACGCTTCAGATTCATCTCCTTACTGTCTTCATTACTGTACAGATAACAGTCTATATTATTGTGTGTCAGTGTATGGCTCTGAACTTTTCTGATTCAAGCGAAAGAATAGCGCTACTATTGTTTAGGAATAAGAATGACGCCAAAGTTTCAGGAATGAAATTGCTGTAGTTTTCGAAATGGGAATCAATTATTTAGTTTCACAATTTAAATAACTATTGGAACACAGTTCAAATTTACTTACTACATAAGCAAAGATAATACAGATTAAATAAAATCTTGATAATAATCATGGGCATGACGTACCCGGGCACACTGCTCTTGTCATAGAGCTCTCCCTCGGGCGTGAGGTAGGTGAAGTACTCGTCCCTGGTGACGCGCAGCAGGCTGGCGTCCTGCAGCGCGTCCAGCGCCAGCTGCACCGCGCTGCCCGCCACCACCTCCGGCGCCGTGCCCACCAGCGTCGACACCACGTTCGATAGCGTCTGGACAAATGAAACACAAATATGTCAAGGTTTATTAGTCCTTTCACTGATTTGCACTCTGCACTTCTATTGTGTTTCTATTTTCGTACAATCTTATGAAAATAGAAAGAGAACCATGGTGTTCCACGGTGTGAACCAAAGTTCATAGTAAACTTGATCATTGAACTTTGTGGTCCTCACAAGCCTGGGTTACATGATATCTATCTGATACATTGATTTATTGCCTTGCCTATGACTAATGTGGCTAACTATTCAAAAATAATCCAGACATAACAATGCAATTGTCGCTTCGCAGTGATTGCGCTATCGATTTTTGAGACAGGTTAACAAGTCTTAAAAGTACACAGTAGTCAGTAGTAAGTAAGTAAGTACAGTTTGATTGGCTTTGCTGGAGAAGTAATGGTCAGTTACCTCATTAGGTGTGTACCCGGCGATATACTGATTCTTGAGGTTGTTCGAGTGCAGCGCCACGAGCTGGCGGGCGTCGTGGCGCAAGTATCGCGCCAGCTTGCGCCACGCAGCGGGGCACACGGCGGCCGCCAGCGGGTGGTGGCATGCTGGCAGGATTGCGATGACAAGCTCCTGCGACTCGCGCTCGGGGTAGTCTAACGACAACCAAATAATTGTACTTTTGTGCGTTTAGCAAGATTATGTTTAACTAGTACATTCGGTGCATAACCACATCATTTTCAGTGCATAAGCTAATATTTTAGACCTTGTCTAATAAATAAAATGTTTGCAAAATAAATAAAATGGGACATAAATAAAGTAACTTGCATAATGTCTAAAAATATTAATAAGTATGTTAATTAGAACATTAGTGGGAGATAACTCACCTCTATATGAGCAGAGAGCATGAACACAATCCAAAATCATCTTTCCGGTAAGCTCTCCGTTTGCCTTCTCATCAGTAGGCGTCTTCTCCTTGCCGCCCAGCAGCTTCCCTTCCTCCAGCACTTCATTCAATTTCAAAGCTAAATTCTTCGCCAATAAGACTCTGTCTTCCTTGGCAAGCATGGCCTTAACCTCCTCTATGGCGGCGGTGCGGACCGCCTTGGCGGGCGACAGTAGGACTAGTATAAATGCTCTGTAAACCGGCGAGTTCTGCTCGCTGGCAACACTTTGGTAGTTTTCCAACACTGTTCTGCATAGCATCACCACCTGTATTAGGACTATAAAGGGGTAAATGTTATAGTGATAATCAACTCAGTAATCTTATATAACTATAGTTAAACAAATGGATATGTAAAGGACACATTATTATGGTAAAATAAGCCTGTGAAATGAAAATATAAGTGCATCAATTGTTAATTATTTTGTTTTATTACAAAAGTGATGAAGACCTACTTTTTGTTTGATTGAATGGTATGGTAAGGTATGGTGGTTTGGAAACTCATTCTGTATTGTATGTAAGGTATGATGCTTACCATCGTCAGTGGCGGCGGCGAGCACGCGGTCGTGCAGCAGCACGTGCTTGTCGGCGTGCGAGAGCGGCGCCCAGATGCCCGCCCTGCCCGGCAGCTCCCGCGCCGCGTCCAGCAGCGCCAGCCCCAGCATCGCGCAGATACCCTCGCTCACCACCAGGTGCTGCGGAGAACATACTCGTAGTTAAAATAAGAAGTTTTTATGACTGAATTCCCAGCAATAGGTCAGCACAGGCTAAATAAAAAAAATTTATACCAACAATTTAAGGGAATTCTCTTAATATTTATGTTCTTATATGAGGACTACATGTTTCCTATAGTAATATGCCTAATTATCTAATATGCTGAAGTATCAATTATAATTATTTTAGGAATTGTTACTAATATTGTAGGGAATTGCTGGAAATGACGGCCAGTTATTGATGACTTCTACTGCGAATTCAATACATAGGGTTTTGGACATAGTCGTGGAGTGTTAGAGGCAGTAAATGCAAAAAATAAATGACATAATTTCAAGTGACCTGCAGTGGCTGTTGTGCGGCCTTCTCTACGGCCTTGACGAGCACGGGCTGCAGCGCGGCGGCCTGCGCGGGCGTGGCGCCGCAGTTGCGGACACACGCCGCCACCATGCTCACGTACGCCGTGCGCACCGCCTGCGTCGTGCTCTTGGCTGACAGATTTTTCTGAAAAATACCAACATGTTGTAAAAACTATGTTTGATATAGTGGTTTGATCTGGTTATAAAATAAACCATTTTATGCTTTGCTCGCCCTTGAGCATTGAAAAAGAAGGGACAATTAAGTCTCACTGGAGCTATAAATATACAGTATTAAAGATGTAAATGTGCAGTCACCTTGAATATGTCGAGTATCTTGTCGGGCAGCGCGGCGCCGAGGTTGTGCGACCAGCGCTGCAGCGCGTCCAGCGCCACGCACAGCGTGCGCTCGTGCGACTCGCTGTCCAGCGCGCGAGATATTAGCGTCACCACCTCGCCGAACAGTGCCGCTCGATCCGCGCCCGACACCGGCAGCGCGCGGAGAGAGCTCACGCCCTACACGACAAACATTATTTATTTAGCTGAACATCGCACCAAAAATCTGCGTAATACATATCTTATCTAACGCTACTCATTATATTGTTATCTAGTTTTATTAAGTGCTTATAAATGGTATATCATACTAAATTGGCCAAGGGATTTGCACTAAAAATAACGATGGCCCTGAATCACAAATCAAAACAAATAACAGTTAGATTACCTTTTCATATTAGTAAATCTTTTCTGTTTTATATTGCTATAGCAAATGGAACTATTAACATTTTACGACAATGACAAAATTTTGTCTTATGCAAAGTAATAATGTACCCACCATTAGCACTGAGATCTTGTCTTCACTGGAAGTAAGTTTCCCACTAGCGCCGTTGTATTCGGCGAAAGCATGCGTCAGCAGGGCTCGCGCCGCCGACACCTGCGAGCATCGCGCGGCCAGCCGCTCCAGCGCGCATAGTGCCTCGCCGCGGACCCACTCGTCTTTCGAATGCAGGTTTACTGGGGACAAAACAAGTATATTAATTATTGTAAAAAACTGACAGAAAACAATCAGGGATACAATCAAAGTGTCGACTACTTACCAATCAGACTTTTGCCGATATCAACAGCTAGTCCATCCAAGTCCACGTTTAAATTTGCGAAGACCTCTCCTACAGCCTGCACGATGGTCTCGGGACTGCGCAGCATGGCTTTGTGGAGTGCTGGCAACAACGCATCGCGCACGTCGCCAGGACTCAGCTGACGCAATAGGTCGTGACAGCCCTTGATATAGTTCGCGTTCGGACGACATTTCACGCTGATCACGCTCTTGGTGAAACTTTCTAGCATTTTTTTCTGCAAGGATTAGAGGCAGTATAAATAACAAATAGTCTTAAAATAAAATTAGTCCATTTTGTGTTATTCAAAATGTGGTTATGTTAAAAAACTGTAAAAAATGTGTGACCGTCATGTGCTAATAAAGCATAAGGCTAAGGTGAAAGGTCTAATAAAAAGGTCATTCAATCAAGGATCCTTTAAATACCTAGTTTTATGCAAAATGAACTAAGGTAGTTCAGTGAAAAAGTAGCACAAACCTTGTGTTGTTCAATGGTAGCACCATCCCCAACTTGCTGCAGATGTCGGCACAAGTTGGAGAAGGTGACACAAATGTGTGGTCCTGAGTCGGGTGGGATTGCAAGTAGCACTTCTAGCCATTTGGATAATTTCTCTTTGCCAATTGATACCCATGATGTATGTAGCTGTAAAGAAAATATTATAATATAATTAACAAAGTAAAAGGGAACTATATTTTTTGTCACCAAAATTTATATTTGTCATCAAGTTGTATCACCTAATAAATAGATCTATCGCCACGAAATATTTTCGTTCTCAGATAAACAAAGAGTGTTCCCAGGTATGAATTACCAAATTATTGTTAATATAATGTGTAAAATATGAGATGGATTACCAATAAAATTGTAATGCGTTACATGACTATAAACTTCGTTCTTATAATAATAGTTTTATTACTGAAATAATAGCTTGGTGCTCAAAATGGTAGATCTGTCACCAAATAAATCGATTAATCGATCCCTGAATGCGACTCCTTTTTATTTGTTATTTTGTCACCAATACAGTAGTTACATTATATTTCGTTCAGTTATTAAAATAATGTATTCGTTACCAATTTAATACATCAGTTTATAATTTTAATGAAAATATGTTCAAAGGGAAGAGGAAGGTAAGGGAAACCAGCGCTGATTATTCAGTGATTGTTATTTTTAACAATAAATATTGATTATTTTGACTTTAATTAAGTGTTCTATTTACTATTCAGCTAGAAATTTAATTTAAATATATTTATACTACCTGTGGAAATTAAGACCCTTGGGGGAGGCACATGGCCAGTTAAGTAGTAGACTCTTTTGGTTGAAAGGATGATGACGACCACCGTACATTTTTAGACCTTCATGAAATTTTCTAGTGATATAATATATGATTTATTGGTGATCTCTTTAAATTAGTTTGCTTAAATACTATTAGGACAAACCTATTATAATACATACAAAACCATTTATTTGGTACTTGACCCCATATCTCCATGATTTTCGGTAATTTATTGTGGAATTGATTTTATATTGTTTGGTGACTACATTTTGGTGACAAATCTACTATTTTGAGGGCAAACCCTATTATTTAAGAAACACAAAATGAATCAAATTGGTGACAGCTTAAATCATACCCAAAGTAAAATAAATCATTTATTTTTCTTTGATATGTAGTGAGGTTAATGTTCTTAGACCATGATTATTATAATTAGATGAACTGTGAAAATGAACTTAAAAGACTCAACTACATAGTATCTGGTACTTACCATAGAATAAGCCTTATCACTCTTCCTGTGGTCCCCATATGCAATGATGGCAGCAAGCAAGTTTGCTTGAGACAGCACAAGTGCATTGTAATCCACTCCATTTTCTTCTGTAGTCTTAAGTGTGCCATCTATTAGTACTGTGGACCAACGTAGAGCATACAGTCCACTCTGGCATGTGCTTTTCCTATAAAATATTATGTATGAAGTTAGGATATTTTATATAATTTCTAATTTAGAATATTTGGATTAAGATTACTTACGATGAAGCTGTGTTTTTGAGTTGTTCTGATATTTCAAGCAGGACTGGTAGCAAGCCCTTGAGAGTCCATTCTCTGTGAGTGGTGGCGAGGTAGGCAACCAGGCTCTTCACATATGACTGGGAGGTGGAGTCCCGATACCGGTGTAGAGTGAGCACCAGCAGGCGGCACACGAACCGCACTGCTGGCTCTGTTATACCTACATAACACAAGCAAACAATATATGATTTAAAAACAAACAAAAACATATAAATATCTTTTTAACAAGGTCTTATACCCAACATCTAACTCTGATAAAATAACATTTGCTTTCAGTTCTGAATTACTCAGAAATACAATATATCATCATATTTGACTTTAAAAAAATGCACTATCAAAAGCAAGTAAAGTTTAAAACTATTGTAATTTTTTCAATAGAAGTTTGTTTACTTGATTTACAATTTTTTGTTTGATTAATAACATTGAGTTGCAGATGCATGTTTCTACATAACGATGGCATTAGCAGCTGCAGTCATATTTCATTTAAATCCACATGTCACTCAGCTTACCTTACATTATCTTAATTTAGCTCTAGTTTGAGCTTATCTAAGTTAAACAATACCTGTTGCCTATCTGCTAACACAACATACATATCCTATATCATTCAAAATTAAAGCCAGTCTTCAAAACAGAGCATTATAAAAATGTTTCAAACACCTGCTACTAGAGTGCACTGTGCACAGGTATTGATGAATTGATTTCTCACAATTTATATGTAGACGCAAACTATGTTGCATACAGCGTCCTCTGATTGGCACATTCAAAACTCATTCAAGGGAGAGCACAATACCTGAGCAACATCCAGGGCTCTATGGATCAATACAGCTGGATAACCAACCTATAATTGCTATCAAATAGATGCAGGTAGCATACAAACAATGCATTTTGATCACAAATTATAAATGAATATAGGTCTTTATGCTATTTACCCGGTGTAGATAGTACATTTTGAATTTCTTCTACAACCTCACGTCTTCCTTTCAAACTTGCGGTTTGGATTTTGAATGGTATATCCTTTAATTTCTTTAATACCTGTTGGCAGAGTAATCGGGGATGAGTGTGGGCACAGTTTCATAGCAATAGCATCACAAGAGTTGTTGAATTTACCTCGGAATCTGCCATTTTCCTCACACATTTATTGAGAAAATTCTCTTGAAAAAGCACACACGTCTCGCTAAACTAACCACAGGTTAAAAAGAGTTTAAAATGGCACCATCTCAGCTGTCAAATGCAGAGTTGCCAGTTAATCCCGGGCCAGGGAAAAGGCCTGGCACGAGAGGGGCGCACCTTCAATGCAACGAAACAGTTTGCAGTCCTTCGGAAACCAAACAATATTATACTGCTGATAGGTAGAAGTAATAAGTGAATACGTTCCTAATCAAGCCAGCTCCACCACCATGCAAAAGGGGAGATTGTGGTCAAACGCGGGACTAACGAAAACAGTGAATACAGTGTGATGTGTGATTTAGCGATACTATTTATTTACTTGCCTCGGGCTATTGAGAAAAGTATGGTCATGGCCGGACACTACAGTAAAATCTATGCAAACAACGGTCATGTCAGTCAGTTGTCAATGTCAAATGTAAGTCAGCTTGCTGTCCAAAATAAAAATATTGTGGTGGTTGGCTGAAAATATTAAAATAAATAATTTTTTCAACATGGAAAATAGTAATCGGCGAAATGAATTACTGAAATTGAAGTCGTATACCGAAGAAATTGATAACGAATTAACTTTGATCTTACAAACACTTCAATGGGACAGAAATCATTTGTTACAGGTACCCTTTTGAAGTCTATTTACATTCGCTTTAATGTGTCTTGTTTTTTTAAGACTGAGGAATTAGTGTAAGGGTCTAAATTTTGCTATGTTTATCAGTGGACGTGCTATCGCTGATAGGAAGATGATGAATATATCAAAAATAATCCAAAATAATTTCCAGAATCCACTCATGGTGATGTGCAGATATGACAGTAACCATAAAGTACCACCTGATAGGGCTGCAGAACACGAGAAGGAATGCTTTCTGCGTAAGAATGGCTACAGCAAGGATGACCAGCTACTGCCAGACCCTTTTGATTCTGAGTTAAACACTCTGGTTAAACTCGGTAATTATTTTAATATTATTTTTCCATTTTGTGCCCGTTCAAAGTTTAATAATGTTAATATTTTCTTAACAGGAAAAGATAATATTCAGAAAATCATTGCAGATGCATCAAAATCAGATTCTACATTTAGGAGAGGTATGATAAACTGAATTTTAAGATCTTTTGCTTCCTGATTGTCCCATACTCGCCATGATCATATTAATTGCCTGCTTTAAGTGCTGCTGTGGACTACAAATGACAAATGAAATAATTTATTTTCCTTTTCAGTTTATAGCAAACTAATGCAAGGGTCTGAACCAGCATATTTCTTAATCATTGTATCCTTTATATTTACTAATATAATGTAGATGTTTATAGTTTTAACTATGTAGCATATGGTAAATACTTCACCCACACACAGAAAAAATAGCCTAAAATCTTCCTTGATAAATGGACTATCTTACACTAAGGGTCAAATGCAGCTCAGAATAGGTGGTTGTATATTCTTTTAATTCAGATACATGAGAAAGTACATAGGGGTAGTGTGAGTATATGAAGGAGAACATAAAGAAGCATTTATGGAAGTACATAAGGGAGTACATAATCTCATGCAATTATATGTATTCTGTATCTACACTACATAGACAGTTTGCCTCAACTTCAAATAGCAGAAGAATTGGATGATGCCTTGTCTAAACATGAGGTGCTTTGTGCCATCAAACAACAGCAAAATCAGCGTGCGGTTGGCCTAGACCTTATACCAGGTGAGCTTCTGAAGTACGGCGGCGAGGAACTGCATTCGCGCGTCTGGGAAATGTTTGTGCTTACGTGGGAGAAAGAACAAGTTCCTGAAACTTTTAAGTTATCACGCGTCAGGGCTCTCTATAAGAACAAAGGCGACCGGTCGGAATGTGGTTCTTACCGCGGTATTTCACTGCTCTCTGTCTCTGGAAAAGTCTTCGCCAGAGTACTTCTAAACCGCCTCAGGAACCTCTCTGAAAAGATTCTGCCGGAAACCCAATTTGGTTTCAGACCAGACAGAGGAACTTGTGAGGCAATATTCGCAGTCCGTCAACTCCAGGAAAAAAGTAGAGAGCAGGGACAGCACTTGTATCTCTGCTTTATTGATCTGGAAAAAGCCTTTGACTGCGTCCCTCGCGAGGCCCTCTGGAAGGTACTGAGAAAGTTGGGGTGTACAGAGAAGTTCATAAGACTCCTGCGACTCCTGCACGATGACATGCAATGTTGTGTAGCGGTTGAAGATGACCAATCGAGCTTCTTCTCCGTCACCTGTGGAGTGAAGCAAGGTTGTGTCCTGGCTCCCACATTGTTTGCATTATATTTCGCAGTTGTAGTCCGGGAAGTATTGAATTCTTCTCCTGAAGGAGTTCGTATTCGTTATCGGACTGACGGCAAACTTTTCAACCTGAATAGACTCAAGGCGACCACAAAGGTGTCCTATGCACATATACAGGACATTATGTATGCAGATGACCTCTGTTTCGTGGCTGAATCCCCTGAAGTCCTGCAACAGCTAGTCACGAACCTTCACAAGCAGTGCTGTACATTTGGTCTAAAAATCAGCATCAAAAAGACAGAAGTAATGTCTTCAGACAATCACGGACGTCAAGAACTGACCATTATGCTTGGTGAAGATGTCCTGAAGCAGGTCGATAAATTTCGATATTTGGGGAGCACTATAACAGCAAAGTGCGACCTTGACGCCGAAATCAATAGCAGAATTGGTGCTGCAGCCGCTGCTTTCGGCAAATTCGACAAGAAGGTCTTCAGCTCCCATGACCTAAAGATATCCACAAAGGTTTCTGTGTATATGGCAGTTGTGTTGCCTTGTATACTCTACTCAGCGGAAACATGGACACCGTACCGACGCCACATCAAGCAACTAGACCGCTTCCACCTCAAATGTCTGCGCAAAATATTAAATATCCGTTGGTTTGATCGTGTGCGTAACACAGAAGTGTTGAGGAAAGCCAATGTTGGTGGCATTGAAGCATACCTCATGAGGAGACAGCTTCGTTGGTGCGGGCATGTACTGCGCATGCCGGATACTAGAGTGGCCAAGCGCATCCTCTACTCCGAGTTGCAGGAGGGCAAGCGGAAACGTGGCGGACAGCTGCTGCGATACAAGGATGTGCTGAAGCGTCACATGAAAAGCTGTTCCATTGACCCGTCTCAGTGGGAGAATCTGGCATCCAACCGCAGAGACTGGAGAAGCCGCGTTAAAGCCAAAGTCTTTGACTTTGAAGCACGCCGACTTTCTGAGTTGGATGCCAAACGAGATGAGTTGAAAGCTCGACCACCTGTAGCTATCAACTACAACTTTGTGGCTGGTACCCTGACATGTCCGCAGTGTGCGCGGACTTTCACGCACAAAATTGGATACTCCAGCCACATGAGAGCACACGCACGCCATTAGGGTCGAAGTGGTCGCCGTTGCCGAAATCGGCGTGGAAGATTATTATTATTATTATATGTATTCACTAAGCAAAGGAGTACATCAGAGAATGCATCACCAAGTATATAAGGGAGTACATAGATACTTATTGCTATGTACTCCCTTTTATGTATAGTTATAAAATAAAAAGAAGAAATCAGTAACCTCAAGTAAACTTGGGTTGTCAGCATGGCCACATTTGGAACAGTTCCTTTCTGAGATTAATGTGGTCAAGAGACAAACAAACAAATTTTTCAGTTGTATAACATTATGGTATGAAGAGAGGGATACTGTTTGCATCAACTTTTCGTATTATATATTTGATAATGTAAACATGATATAACCAATGAGTTTCCTCAACAAAGGCGTGGGTTGTCACGGAGCAGAGCCGATGTCACTGGAGTGCCTTCAGGTCTCGTACTCGGCAGACGAGCGCCGAGCGATACACGATACTGTGGTCAGTGCTGTACCATCGTGCCATGATCTTACCGACTTGATCCTGCCTACGTAAGTTTCTGTTCAACCATTTATATTTTTCTAAACAGAGTATTAAACGATATGGGATCATGCTCATTGCCTCGTAAAATTTTCTGCTGCAGTACTGGTGAAGACAAGAAAGGAAAAGTAATTCTGTCGCGCAATGAGATCCTGCTGGAGCTGCGTAATATGCGCCGGCGCCGCGCCAAGTACCGCGTCGCTGCCAAGTCGCGCAACTACTCCGATGTGCTGCGTGAAGTCATTAAGACTCAGGTACAGTTCATAATATTTGTCATTTGTGTTGTATATATGGTCATAATATTTTCGAAATCAAAATTACCAAGTTATTATTTTAAATAATTAAAACATATTCAACAGATGGAACATTTCAATGATGGCAAGGCCACAACAGAAGCTGTGGATGAAGAAAATAACCATAGGGAGGCAGAACCAGACAGAAGGGATTCCAGGCAAACTTCACAAGAAGGCGATAAATATACTCATGATAGATACAAGAAGTTTGTGCCCAGACCTATCAAAATAGAAGTTAACGCTAAAGGAGGTTCTGCAGAAAGAACCAGAGACTACAGCAGGGATAGGTCAGATAGGCCCAATAGATATGAGATGGAGACTAATAGGGACAGTAGTGCCAGAGATAATGAAAGGCGAGGACATGAAGACAGATCCAGAGACAGAAGAAATGATGATCATATGGATAGAGATCACAGAATTGGAGATAGCTCTAGAAAGAGAAGATATGATGATGATTATAGAGACGATACTAGAGATAGAAGCTATTATGAAGGGTCCAAAGAAAAGAATAAGGATAAAGATTATAGGTCTGATAAAAGATCAAGAAGACGATATGAAAATGAAGATGGAGATTATCAGGTGGGCCAAGATGATAGGGATAACTATGAGAAGCCTAGGGAAAGAAGGTCAGATGACAAAAAGGATAAAAAACACAAGCATAAAGATAAATACCATAGTGATAAAAGACACAAAGACGGACAGAGATCTAGAGAACGAAGATCAGACCATAGACACGAGGACAGAAGTGAACGAATTCACATTAAGCAAGAAAGAGATGACAGTAGAACAAGAGATGATAAGACAAAGTATGACAGAAGTGATAAAAACTATGATAGGAGATATAATAAGGCTTATAAAGATACGAACTATGATGGTCATAGTTCAGAAAGGGATCTAGAAAAGTTTTCCAGGTATTACGATGTGCCTTCGCGAGAGATTTACGACCCTAATAAGGTTATTAAGAAGGAAAAATAAAATTTACGCAAAATAATATTTACTTTCGTTTTCTTTCTCCTGCAATCATATTTGGAAACAATGGAGTCAGTTAGTAAATTAAAAGACTTATGTCGTAACTTTCACGTATTCACTTTAATCGTTAAAATTAAAAAAATATGAATTCGTATCCGTCCATAAACCGCTTGTTTGGACAATAAACTTGCTCACGTATATGAGTCCATAATATGACCACAATCATCATGAAAACCGCAAAATAAAGTAACTTTAGCGAACATACATTGCAAAGCCACCCCGATCTCTCGCGTGTTATGTGTTGCTCAAAGTTCATTACTCTCACAAAACATGCTTCGTATTATGTACTAAAAATTAGTGGCTTAAAGCCGCAGAGAGATCTTGTCTCGTCAAGTGCAGCGGACCGATGTACGAGATATTCGCGAGAATAACAAAATTATAGTGCCTACGCCATGGTAGCGGAGCACGGCTTATAATGCTTGTGAATCATAATTTAAATCTGCAATTTCGACTATACTAAATCATGATTCTAGGCGTTTCTGAATGGTTACTGTTAAGGAGTATGAAAGTTGGGTACGTTTCTTCAGTGTTCATAAGGTAGCACCCCTATTTAGAGCTATTTTACTATTTTCTATTTATACAGCACTTTCTCAAGTTTTTCGTTCGGTTAGCACCCAGGAATTTCCTAGAGGTGAAGTAAAAACGGCGGTCCGTATGAACGAACGAGAAAGTTAATGCAGATATTTGTGATTTCTGATCGATCGCGATAAATATGTATCGGTTCTTGGCATGCTCGCGATTCATACTTATTGATGATGTTTCAATCAAGTGTCGGAAACGCTTTGTATAGAAAAATAACTTTGATGGTGAAGTTATAGTAGGTATGTAAGTGCCCAATCAAAAATTGTAACAGTTATAACCTTGTTCTAACCGATTCAACTACGTTTAATCGCAGATGGCCTAAACCTATGTGTAGTAATTAGCGCTGAAACCGTAACATATCTAATAAATACGCAGAAAAATAGAAATTGTGTACTTATGAATAACGCACGAATAATATTTACGAAATCATTGTAAATCTGCATGAACGCTTGACCGCGCATACGCCTTGGAAGTTATGAGTCAGCTTTGTAAGAAACTTTTTCACAGAATTGGACACACTTCAGTGATATCAAGATACCAATCAGAAGTTTTCGTAGATAATAGAAGGTCTTACAGAAATTAATCATGAACATATTTTTTTCTTGCATAAGAACGAAAGTTACTAAGCAGTAGGCGCTTGGTCGTATGGGTTTACTTAGCCCGGAGCAGATTAAATCTGTTAGTTGGGTAAATGTTTTACATCTGGATTTTACTTTATAGTGTAGGGTCTTTTCTCTATGCCTTCTTAAACATTCGCGTACTTATAGTTCGGCCATTCAGAGAATGCGTTCCTGACACGTCGCGATTGAACTGACGACGTAATAACATTCATTGATTATTGATATAATAATGTTGTTTTAATGCTCCTCAATTGTTAAAACGGTAAACAACCAGCAAAAATATTTTTATCGTAACTGCAACGCCATTGCAAAGTTACGTCGTCAGTTCAATCGCGACGTGTCAGGAACGCATTCTCTGAATGGCCGAACTATAATTATTAAATGTGTAAAGCTAGACAATCTGCTAGCAGCCGTGTGTTTACCGAAGCACGGGTGCGCGTACGCAATGGGAGTGTGACGGCCGGCCGCGATGCTCACGCGCCGCTGTCACGGGCGATATCGTGTTACTTGGAATTCATTAACTGCATCTAAGTAGGAATCTCTATTAATATTTATTTGTCTAAGACTAAAAGAAATAATGTCTCGCTATTTTAAACAAGATTGATTGATCTGAACGATATCTGATAAGGTGACCACAAAAAGACGTGGATGACTAGATGTCAATCACTCTGCGTGAAACCAAGAACCTGCTTAATCATGGCCTTGTAAAAACCTCTTGATTTGCTTGATTGAAAAGCCACTGGTTTTATAAGGTCTGGAAAAAGTATCTAGGTATAATAGTTCCTTAACTTCTGCCTTTCTCGACTGCCAATGTTTGTTATCGGAATGAAGAAGCATTTCAGTACTTTCAAAATCCAGGGTTCTCGGAAAGGGTTAACCAAACCAATAAAAACTGCACAGGTCAATAAAAATTTTGAAACGAGTTGTAATATTTGTTCACACATGTTACAATTAACTGTAATCGCTGTAATGTCTAGCAAAACGTTTCAGTGTTTACGTAATAGTCAGTAAATCGTTCAGTGCGGGGCGGATCGATATACGATAGCGGTTAATTAAAAGCGAACGTCTTCATTAGCCCACTTATGAGCCAATCGGGGCCGGCGCAGCCACAATGATAGAAATCACTACCATTCAGTACAAAGGATTTAGAAATCGTCGTGTCAATTCAACAAACAGACAGACTGCGGTATTATTGATCAGCTCATTAACTATTTATATTCGCATTAATGTTTTAGAGTTCAGTCATGCTTGTGCGCAGTACGTATTGTATTTTGTTGTGTTACTTTTAGTCTGAAATTGTCATGTCGTAATATTATTTATCTAACTTCACAATCTACTGAGCAAGTTATTAGTCAAAAAATAAAACTATCATCTGTACTCTGAAGTTATGTTTCAAGTGTAAAATTAAAAGAGGTAATGGAAGAAAAACCATTCCTATTTTGTTTAATCATGAAGAAGAGTCTCCAATCTTCATGAATGCTGTTTTCTGGACAATTGTACCTAAAAATGATGGACTTAAAAAAATATCTGTACGGATCCAAAGTCATTTAAGGCACATAAGTTATCGTACATAAATGTAGCGCTACTGGTTGCTGCTAACCAGTTTAAAGGAAATCATTACTTCAAATAAAACTTCTGTCGGAAGGCCTGAGCCTATTGAGCAGGCTTTTTTACATAAATTATATTTTTTGCAAGGAAATCATATAAAACGTCTGAATGTGTTTAAGTTCCTGAAAGGGGCACCTGCTATCTGCTGCCGACCACTTTGACAGCTAGATTTTATGACACTTGGAGTAACGGTTCGTGATTACTATTATAGCAACTTTTTGGTACTTAGATGCATCTGGTTATGCTCTTACTTATATAGGCTCGGTTAGAGAGTTGAAAATGGAATATGTATAGGGGTATAGGGTGATTTTTGTTCCATTTTACACTGTTTCTGATAATAGCTCACACATCAGTACTCTCAGCAGACTTGCGGACATATGGATATCTTTAACAAGATTGTAATATATTCCGTTTGTAAGCGATGTATCTAGTTATTTCCCCCGGGTTTATGAGTCAGCTGTGACGTGGTTTGTCGTGTAATTTCACGCGGCCCGCGCACTAATCGTAACTTATTATATCTTTGGATATAATATACAGTGTTCAGTAAACTTGGTGTATCGCGAGCCTATTAATACCTATTATAGATGTAATTACCGTCCAATGATTACAATTGGTTAAATACCAAGAAGTTTTGTATGTATCCCCCTAAAACCATGATTCACGTAATTATATTGTGTTTAGGTGAATAGGCAACCTTGGGCTACTTAGTTTTCAAGGTTATACGCACTTACACCGCACCGTGACGAATTATAGCCTGCGTCCGCAGATGGTAGGTAAAATAAGTCTGTATCAGATAGGGCTATTAAACTTAGGTACATCTTCTGTTGGTGTGAATAGGCTGGTCAATGCATAAACATTCCACATATCCTGCATATTCCATGCAAAGCAATTTATCAGCGTGCAATTTTCAAAATGCCATTGCTGGGGCCGGCGACCAGAGCGGAGGGAGGCGCGCGAAGAAACACGCGGCGCACGCGCAGCCGACTGACACGCGGAGCCCTGCGGGGTCACAGCAGAGGCAACGAGGTAGGGTGCGCAAAATTATCTCTTCATATAAAAGTATTTTGGCTTTTAAGATAAAACTGAACTAAAGGTTCGAATTTTTTTTTGTAACTTGTACCTATGTATGTCGTATTATTTCTTTTCTTTCCTTAAACAATAATTCTCTCACACGGTTCAAGCGGATTAAAGTTCGATCCTGCATCTGGGTAATTAAAACAATAGCAATCTGTTGATTGTTACAACAATGCCCAAGGCTTTGTTTATGAAATCTTAAGGATGTTTTTAAAAGAAAGTAAAACAAAGGTTGTGTGTATGAAGTTCCGAACTTGCTTCCCTATCTCCTGCTCATGGTGCGGCCGCAGGTAAGTGCGGCGGATACTCGCGTCAGTCGCGCCGCGTCCGTGCGCCACAGCTGACGTCCGCGCGATGCTACGCGCTCGCTGCTACGGCCCGTAGCTCGTAGTCACCGTAGTCACTCAGCGAGTAACGTGAATATAACATTGTTTGTGTTTCTGTGCGTCACAATGTGTGTGTTTGTGTTTACCTCTCATTGAACACGGATTGGCTTGCCTTTTGTTTTGTTTTGGTAAGTTTTTTTCGTTAATTTTAGAAATAAGTGGTTAGAACTTATTATTTTATTTTCATAAACAAAAAAGTTAATCGATTTATGATTTATAGCATACTACTAATAGTTAATCACATTGATAGAGTTGAGTCTCCACGCCTACGTCATTTAGGCGCCAAGAGAATATTGTATACTATCTACTACATTTTTACAGTAAATTAATCAAAATAAATAATGCCGAAACAAGCTCCAAAATAATTTATAACAATTTATCGATAAAAACTTATGTTCGTATTTAACGAACCGATGCGACGACGTAGTCGAGGAGTTTCGTAGATAGTCAGTATTAATTGAGTAACGGTCATTGAAACGATCAACTTTAATATTTAACTTCGTTCAAAAAACGTGAGTGTAATTGATCGTAGGCGGAGTATTAAGCCATATCTGTTGGCAGGTACTTAGGCTATATTGGTGATAGACAGCACTAATTGCTTATGCACCAATAGTCTGATTGCTATTTTTCGTCATCATACCTGCAATCATAATTTAAACAGCATCCCCTTAACCTGAATTGTATTAGCTTTTCTGATTGGACTGGTATTTCCTATTCTAGGTGCTATACTAAACTTACAAGTAGGTATACCGTATAGCTTTCTAAGCTATTGTAGTCCATGGGAGGCTGTTGCTCCAAAGGTTGCGGCGCACCAGGGTAGGGTTTCACTTCGCACGACCTCTCGACCGGCCGCCGCGCCTGCCCGCTGGGATACTGTTACACAAAGCTTTACCCTTATTTAGTTTATATTTTATGTGAAAACCTAATACATACCTTGATCTAAGAACTAGGAAATTGTAATAAAGAAATACATATGTAAGAAATACCAAAATCGAAATGGATGACCCCAATCTGCGGTGTCTCTTTTCTATGATGAAAGCTACAAATTAAAATAAAAGCGTTCTTACAGCAACTATTAGCTTTATGCTACTAAGCTACATTCTGGCATTCTTCTCAAAAGCTACAAAACTAGGTTCTAACTATAACAAATCTATTTCTCAGTTTGAGATATTTAGCGTTTTAATAACCAAAGAAAAAATCCAAATTCCATCAATCTGTATTTATCACTCATCAAAACCGGAAAATGTAATGTTTATCTTGCCTAAAAGTGTTTATTGGGCAGTGTGAGACCGGCCGAGCGGCGCAGCGTCTCGCACTTACTTCGACAAATAGGCTTAACACCTCGTGATGATGTGCGCAAATATGCATAGCTTGAGTATCAACGTAAGTGGCCAGTTAGAGTGTTGGCACAAGTCATCAAACGTGTGACGAGATGATAATTGAAGGGGTTTAAAGCTCTTTTGGAGGTATTTTACTGGGTTAGTAAACTTAATTTTACTATTATGTTTATGTTAGTTGCTTCATGGGAATTATGATGATTTTCGCCGAAATTCGCAGTATAAATAATCGAAGAGTATTTGTTATTAGCATCAAAAGTTACTGAAAGGTTTCAATCTTCTGAAGTTAATACAAATACGCGGTTTGGTTTTTACTGACTGACTCGCGACTTAATTTTCCTTAAACGAGTTCTTAACAACTGTGAAATTTTCACAATACAAGTAGGTATTGGACTTGCAGCGCAGCGGGAACTCACTTGCACAAGGAAAACTGAAACACTTTCATTCTACATGAAAAATAATAATAAATCAGAAATATTTTACTGTTACTTAGCCCATCTATTACAATTAAAGGTGCTAAGTTGGAGTCGCCTTATGTAGTACTTACAATGTTAGATTATTTACCTACTTAATTTACGAATGTTTAAAAACATAACCCTTCTAGGCGGTATGGTAAAAAACTCAGAAAGCCGCAAGGATCTGATGCAAATATGCAATGTCGTTAAATTGTATGTACAAGTAATGATGAACGACGGGTCATGCAACATAAACCCGTTTCTCTCACTTTATTGTTATGGAAATAAACCCGTTTCTACAGATTAATGAACAGACTAAATGCAAGAGCATTATTTAATAAATTACATTATGCGTCGTGTAGCAATATTTATTACAAGTACTGCTAACTTAAGACGTGACACTCGCGCCGTGAATAATACTCGCGGGTCATCTTGCATCTTAAGACAAAAACATTTACAATTAAGCAATAACTGTATTTAAGTATTAATTCTTAATTCGAAGATTTTCAATGCAACAGAGGAAATGTAGCACAAATTAAAATATCGTGTCTTTAGAAGTCTGCATAAATACATATTGTATTTCTATGTTAATTTCATGAAACTAAAAATACACGGTCCGTCTCAAGAATGCAGTTAATGCAAATAAAAGCCATTTTAATATATAATTAGCAATTATCTTGTTCACGCATCGTTTGTGAAAATGTCCGTAATTGTGCAGATCGCGATAAGGAGATGTATTCAAATGAGAGCGAGGGAAAGTGCGCGCGCGCATCTCACTGAACATTATGGTGACGCTGTAATTAGATTGTTGTGGCCGGCCATCATGACGACACGAGCGAACCTTTCTTCAAAGTCAAGTAAACAGGCAACAAACATATATACTCTTTCAACTATATCTAAGTACATGATAATAAAACGCCTAAATAAATAAAACACTTTGTCTTTGGTATTTATCAAAGTAGTCGATTTTCCACGAAAAAAGGGTCAACGACACTACATTCAGAAATGGAATTCATACAAACGTTTATATTTTTGTCTATTTTTGAAAGATACACGTAGCGTTTGCGCAGTCACAGCAGTCATTAGGCAGTCGAGTTGTGCACAAAAAAGATAAAGTTGTGCGTTGTTCGTACAAAACAAGAAGTGAAACGTGACTACAACCAGCCTGTCGTTATCAAATTACTGTCATTTAAGTTAATGTAAAAAAAGTAAGGCTGAATTAAATATGATTTATTTCAGCCTTGAAAGTATATTTCGCAGTCTTTTTTTGTGAAATATAAGTTAAAGTATATTGTTGAAATGAGACGATATCAAATATTGTAACAAGTTATTGTTTCAGTAAATATTTTGCATCATCGCTCAAAGAAAAGCCGCCAAGTACATGTTTAATGTTTAACATAACATAGGGCTGCAGACTGTGAATGTTGCTTTTGTAACCGTATAAATATATCTTTAAAACAATATCATAAATAACTTGAAAATACAATAATGTAGCTTTAAGCTCTACATACTTTGGAAAATCTTCTGTTTACAGAACGTAAGCAGACTTTTTGTCTTATGTAACTTTAGTAAAGATATTATAGATAATTTTGAAAACATTTTTCGTAGCGGAGATTAAACGTAAAATATTCCCTAATGAGTTCTCTAAACACTTGCTTTATAACTACAGCTATAATCTGGCAACCCTAACACGAGTGTTACAAGTACAGCTTATGAGAGCCCTCGGCCCAGTACTTACTGAATGTGGGGAATTGATGCAGCTTGCATAATTAAACGTTAGATCAGAGATACAGAGGCTGCGTCCAAAGTACAAACTAATGGGTTACGCTCTGTGGTAGCTTTCGCTTTGTTTGGAAAATTGTGTGAACTGTTGTTTGTAAACTTGCCGAATTAAGTTCAATCTGTTAATCTTGACAGTATGATTTTTATGTAGTTTTAAGTTAGTTTTGGCATTTTTGGTTTTATTTATTTATGAATTTTTGTAAACGATAGAGAACACAGCTGGATAGAATGAATATACAAAGGTAATGCTTATTTATAAAGAAATCTCTTCCTTTATACCTGCAAAAGAAAAATAGTATATTAGTAATTATGCTATTGGAAGCTAGAGTAGCTAGGCAGATTATGTTTATTTATAATTAGTTAAAAGTCAATGCCTCGCTAAAGGGTTTCTTATTCCTGCCTAAGCCGGATCAACCCTAGATAAGCGTCATTTTGTTTTAATATTCATAATGCATTAATTACGTATATTATTTATCTGTCGACTACTGAGGATAATAATTATAATGTATTAATTAACTGGAGGATAAACATTTTATATACGACTAATTACTACGTAGGTACTCAGTATTTACTCACTTGATGGGGGCAAAAAATCTATTCGTGTAGCAGTGACATGTCATCGGCAGTTTACTTGCTCTATCTGCTCTTTAGTTGCGTTTTCACTAGTTCTAAGCATCACAGTTTTTGTTTACAGTATACTGAAATGCCGTAATCAAGGAAACATATGACATAAAACTTTTTCTCCAATAATTAGTCTTACATCACACAATAATACAATAGATCATTTTTTGTCTGACTGCGATTAATAGTCGCGTGACATTGTCGCATGTGTGCGCCCTTCCTTACGTAAAGGAGTTGCCTATGGGAAGACAGCGCAGAAAGCGTAATTACTGAGATGTAATCTCCTCATTATTACAATCAATATAAAAACTATTAACTTGGGTATGATACCGACAGGTTTGATAGGTTCCTGATGGAGACACGCAAGTAATTAGAAATTATTTTATAATTAAAGTTTAGTGCGTATTGCGGCGAGGAGGCTTTCGTACTTAATAACCTTCTATATGAACATAGCTAATATACATTTATTGAAAACAGTAAACTATTAGTTTCTGCTAATGGAGAAGACCAATAATATTCCTAACATGCGGTCCTTTACATCTTTGAGTTAGATTCTACTATATCGTTTGCTCTGCCATCAAAGTTAATTGTGACGGTTCATATACCTCTTGTTCTATAATTAGAATATATTTATTTGCATAGTTCCAGTAAAATAGCGGTACAAATACATCTTACAAAAAGTCGATGTGAATTATTTTTCTAACAAATAATAGAGATAAAAAGTGCGAAGTGTCTTGGTACCACAGAGCTACATTCCGTATGTTTTGTCAGCATATGTCTGGGAACACATTTGTTGTATTGTGCGATTGCGATCGGACGAACAATCCGCTGCTAATTACAACGAGATCGAAATGCTGTGTTTTTAATAGCTTTCTACTGTTGTTCAATGTTAATTGATTTTTGTAGTTCTTGCTTTACATAGTTTGTCGGTCGTTGCTGCTGGAAATGTATGGAGTATGCTATTGGATGGAACAATTTGTAGAAACATTTTAAAATATAGTCGATAGATTTAGTTATTTATACAATATGAATAAATATTACCCGACTGCGTGAAGGTTATGTAATGTATCGTTCGATTATCTTTGTTTAAAACGATCTTGAAACGAGTCAAACTAATTTGTAAAGCTGGAGATAAGACAAAACGTTTTCGTCACATTAATTATATCAGGTAGCAAGTAGGCGGATATATGAGACGCATTGTTGTGGTTGGTTAGAGAACATACTATACCATGTAGCAATATTGCAGGCTGATGTAGAAATATCATTGTTTCGGAAGCAAACATTGAGAACGAGTGTTTTGTGGTCGGGTCGGCGCGTTGATGTCTTTTGTTTTGAGAATTTTATTGTGTAAACTGTGTTCTGTTCCTGACAGAACAGTTAAACTATTGTATCTTTCTGTCTTTCGTGGACTTTATTTATCAATAAAATTGTTGTTAATTTAATAATGTAACTGTATATAAAGTTAAATTTTAATATCAACTTTGAATGTACATGTAAATGCTTTTAACAAAACCACTCATTAACATAAACCTCAATAAAAATGTGTTAAAACATAGCCCTAAACATTTCTATACAAATTCTAAAATGCAAATACATGAGCTCCATGGCCCTAAAAACGTAAAGAATGGGAACAAAAACATCCCTTTACAACGCCCCTCGTAACGGATGCTCAGAAACCGTTGATCATATCAAAGAATTAGCTTCAATATTATCAAGGGTAATAAATTACCCGCGCTCATTGGAAAATACACCTTGTAGCTAAAGACTTAAGGTTGGTTATTAAATAATGTGGGTTTATAAAAAATGGTTCAGGTCGGAGGTTTAGCCGCAGGGTGTAGAGGAGTCGGGTTACAGAAAGTAATTTGAGCGAGTATTAGCTCTTAATGACAATGAACTGTATTCTATACGAACTATACAATATACACGTAGCTACAGGTATCGGGTTACAGAGAGCAATCAAACACACGCACATTGAGGAATGTGGCCAACACGCTATTTAGATTCAGAGCAGATTAGATTTAATTTGAATGAATAGTAAAAGATTTAGTAAATTAAATATTGAAATAAGAATATCAATATTATATCTTCACAGGTTCGCCATTATAATTATAAAAACCCCTAACAGAAGAATTTATAGACTTTAACGTTCTCTGCAAAGCTCTAGGAACCGCCGAGTGCAACATAGTTTTAAAAGCTCTTAATGAACCGCAGATGGTATCTAAGAATATTCAAATTGGCGAGCAGCGACTCCTCTCGACGTGGAACTCTCCGAATCGTTTTTACGTCTAAATGACCTCCACATTCAACAGAGAAAGACAGAAGTATAAGTTAGGATATATACATTTTAGCAAACATTTGCGTGTGTAAACAAGTGCGTACTCAGTTAAGAGTATGTAAACAATATCATAAAGGTGAAAAGTTTTTGGTTGCTTGCACGTGCTAATCTCAGGATAATATTTCTTCAGTGCCTATTTATCGATGAAGGTTATAGGCAACTTTTTATCTGGGTGTGCAGAGTCATTCCCACGAGAATTGGATGGGACTGCTCGGAACAGTTCATACCCAAGATATGCAGGTGAAGTATTTATTGGAAAATTTTGAATTCGCCTCGACTGATCCTTCTCATCATTGCTTGCAGCATAGCAATCGTACGAACAATGGCACTGTTAATGGTCGCGCTCGGGAGCTGCGCCCGCGCCGCTCGTGACGTCACCAGGGTTGACAACAACAATACTGTTTGTTTTTATTCGCTTATTTCTATATTTTGTTGGAAGCGGCGCAGCTTTAAGCATTCTTTGAAGTTGCGATATGGCCAGGGTAGGTATTCTATGGTAATTTTAATGGAATTAAGAGTATGATGCGGGAATGTGGTATGCTTTTAATATTTGAATATAATAAGAAGGCTTGTTGTAATATCAGTTATGGTAATTGACAACAAATCACCTCTGACTTCTGATTGACCCAGTTTGGTCAGGTTTTTAAAGCACATAAAAAGCTTACTCTAATCCTTCTGTTGTGTAATTCTTCCTACATTTAGTTAATTAACAATCGGATTACATCAGAGCCCTGCAGGGACCGCGGGGTCGGTTACCCGCGAGTGCGCGCCAACAATAGAGCGGTCCTGCGCACGCGCCGCTTGCACAACATCCGATTACTTTCCACCGATTTCCTTCTTTCTGTCCGTTTGTTTGTTTGTAAGGGAGCAATACCGCATATTGCTGAATACAACGATAACAATGGAGCTTTCTCCCAATCATTGATTGTGTTCGAATTTGTGACGGAAACCATTGCCCTCGACTTCCTTTGTGATTACGCGTTTTTTGCTAATATCGGAAACAGATGTCGAAAGCAATAGCCACTATCTTAAACATATCTATTTGGTATTGCGTCCATCTGTTCTGCTTTCATGGTTAAAGCTCTTTGTAAAGCTATGATTTTGCCAATTTTGCAATATGATAACAAAAGATCACGAGAGGAGTGACATTTTTAGGACTAAGAAGTACTTTTTAGGAATCTAGAATCTATAGGAAAAGCAATCAAGAAAAAAGGGTAAAATAAATGCAGAATAATCACCAAAATTTCTTAGAAGGTAATAAGAGTAGAGTTACATATACTTTCCTGTAATCTATCCCTGGTACATATGACGTTCGTACAGCATCACGAGCGGCAACAGGTTGGCGTGACCGCGGCGTCAGTCACGTCACGTCTCGCGCGCATAAGTCAGCGCAGAGACTTGTGTTATTGGCGGCGCACGCGTCGCGAGCCAGGCTATGTACTCGTTACTGAAGATTAAGTGGACGATATTTCCTGACTTACGGAGTTCATATAAATAAACGATTTAAACAAGATACAGTGCTATGTTGTTGTAGTTCACATAGTTCGCTATTTCCATATAGATAACTTTGTGCAGCGTATGAAAAAAATTGTTCAATGAAAGAACTTACATATATCAATCACTCAATCATGGATTCGAAACTGCCCAACAGTAGCATAAAAAGACCTATAAAAGCAATGATTAATAGCCCATCAACTCAAAACTCGTAAACTCTACTACAATGCTAACCAAAATACAATAAAATATTGAATCATCGGAATTTGAAGCATCAACACTCCACACTGGAGTGCTACAATTACTGCGACGAAATAATCGCGCGTCATTGTCTCAGTCGCACCGGGCGGGGTGTACTACTGCACACAATGCGTTTGTAACGCAGCTCTGTGCGACAATCGCAACGGATTGACGTTTACTACCGTTATAGACGTAACAAATGTATTGTCGAGATGCAGTTGTTTGTTGTGGAGCGAGCCACGAGAGATAGCGATTGTTTTGAAATTGAGAGTTTCCTTTTCCTTCCTTGTTCAATTGTTATTATTTCACTGGGAATACATATTGTGTGTTGGATTGTTTAAAATTAATATGAGAAGGGCTGGACAGTAGACAATCTATTCTAAACGATTGGGAATCTTGCAACAGTTGTAATGTTATTGTATTGAATTGTATTGTATACTGAAACGACTTCCTATTTTGAACGCTGTATTATTTTTTTCTATGTTTTGGTTTGAGTTAACGTACATTCGTCTCTGTGATGTAACGATGCCAACACACACTCTGCTCATCCCTTACACCACACTCCATCTCCAATAAAGGTTTTCTCGAACTGAGCTTTGATTGAACTATACACATGTTATTGAGAGCACCCCGTGGCGGCTCCCGCGCATGCGCGTTCCCCCGCGGTATGACACTCACAATACAAACCGATCGCTTTTGATCGTCATGTCAGGCGCACCTTGAGTTACGACGCGATTTTATTGCGCAGGAGTTTATAACGTTAGGGAACGATTCGAATGTTAGGGGAATGTCATTCAAATGTTAGGGGAGTTCGCGAATTGCTGCACAGTAGCGCATGAGTGAATTATTTGGTTCTATTGAGTATACAAACATTGTGTAGAAGCATGTACGGGGGCTTGTGCATGTTGACTCTTGAATAGAGCACTTTAGGAAATTGCTGATGGACGATATACGAGGGTCTGTTATATCCCAAGTAGAGCCTGACATGGTTCTGTGAATAGATTTGCTATTCAATGCAGCTTTCGTGGTTTACTTCCAGATATGTTATAACAAATTAACGATAAACGACCCAGTGCTTGAATTATCTATTGTTTTGAAATGAAAATAAAATGACACCGTTTTCGTAGACTTCCAAGGACACATTAACACAGATTTTTTATATTTTTCTAGACAAACATAAAATTATACAAAAGTATAACGGTTCTGCTTTGATACAGACATCATCAAATAAACCGGGTCTCTCCTAACAAAACGCCGAACTGACATAAATAAATGACGTTACTACAATAAAAAATAGCATTTCCCCGGCGATTGCGTTAGAAATGTTTAATTCAGAACAGGTTTAGTACAAAGCCGGTCGCGGGCCCCGAGCGGGCCCCGGCGCGGCCCACAATGCCGGCGACTCATTTATATCACTCACGCCGAACAATCGGGGGTAGGCACAAAGCGAGCTACTAAACAACCCTTTGTGACACAATTTTTTCTAATTTATTCAAAGCAGGGTCAGTAACCCGATATTTTGACGCTAGTCATTTATTTGCAACAAATCTTTTTTCTATAAACATATTATGTAGGTTCTTTTTTGCCTGCGATATTATTCGTTGAGGTATGAACGGTTAAGTTTTTTTAAATGTTTTCTGCTACACATAACGCTGGTAATATTTATCGATATGAAACGTGGTGGACGAGTATTTCCCACGCTCGCGGTCACGACTTGCAATTACCCTTTGCTACGCTAGGAGGGTTCGAAATTATGGAGAAAAACAGTAAAAACACTATCGCGAAACACTTTGCTGTTTTGCTTCACTAGTTTAACACGCTCACCTCTACTGAAACAACCGGTAGGCGCATGGGAATATCCTATAATATTGGCAATAAAACTATCTCTGTGAGTTGGAGAGAAAGTATTCAATGAAATCGTAAACCTTCACCATAAAGGTCCCGTGGATTACATTTAGCAATTTCAATTCACATCATAATTTCACATTTCTATAACCATAAAGTTGTGCGGATAATCACAAATCGTAAAAGATAACTAGGTATACAGACGACCATGAAATGGTACCACTCATCACAACATTGCTTGGCGTGGAGTGTAAATGTGTCTCAGACGGATATGAGCGACGTTAATCCCATGATGCCCTGGTATAAGCGGCGGTAGCTACGGCTTCAATTAATAGCCGAGCACTAATATTTGCGAAATTGCGACTGAAAGACTTGAAGAGTATTGTACTAATCTGCTTTATGAAATGCTTAGGCTAGTATCTATTCAATAACTGATGCGTGAATGCCAAATAGGCAGGCTTCTTCTTCACATGTTCGTTCAGGAGGGACTAAATTTGTGTAAATCTTCTATAAAAGTCGCGGCAAATTGTTAGATTATAAACTTTGAACGGCAATGTTTAGTAAGTGCCGTTAGACAATTATTTGTACAGTAGTAAAAAGTGTGTGTTTGTTAAATCAAACTTAAATGATACATACTATAGAATGTTTGATCATCACCGAAAAGTAGGATGGTAAAAAAGTGATTCGCAAAAAAAACTGTTACAAAACTATTTTGGCAGCATCATTAATATCATCCAACAATACTAATCACCCAAAAAAGTATGGTGATCACAAAACACATTAAGGCTGATTACACACGAACTAAATTAAAGGTAAAATTGTATAGTTCATTGGAATAATCCGTTGGGATCCATTTGTCACGAGCCCACGCCTCCGACAAAGTAATAAGGAAATACACGAGTTCTTAACTTAATTAGGTGAGGTCATCTAACATCATTAACTTCTATATAGCACCAGATATTTACATTTATCACGCAACTGACACACTAATATTAATACTTGACTGTGTAATAAGTAGTAGGTACTTCTTTTGCTTTATGATTAGAGAAAACGGGCTGCGAGCAGATGACCTGGTATACATATAATATACAAATCTTGATATGTTAGCACATTGATTAGGTACCTAAAAATCCTTTATCAACCAATCTGCTAAATGAATTTTGGGTATCAGACTTGTGAGTTTGTAAGCAGCGTACGCAGGCGGCGCGTACGCAACAGCGCGGCGTGAGAGCAGCGCGCACGCGCGGCATCTCGCGCTCATTAGAGTGCGTGACTTCATTCCCTCTCGTCTGTCCTGCTGCAGCACTTAACGTCCATACATCGAAAGCGCTTTTTGCCGCGTCATACTTAATGACGGAGATAACTCGCTAAGTACCACCTATTATAGATTTCACTGAGAAAAAAGAAAAAGTTAGTACTTACACATAATTGGTACTAGAAAATTGTCTCGCCGTATACAGCCGTTAATTAGGTACAAACATTCGACTGGTACAAAAAAACAGTAAAACAACACTGATATAACATTGTATTGCAAAGGAAATGACAATTATGAGTGAGATTTATTGGCCGTTTATGGATGACAAGTTTTTGTTGGTGTTTTAAATCTTGCTTTAGTGATCGATATAGCAAAAAGATTTATAATCTTTTTAATGGAACTGTAGTGGTACCTATATAATCGGATGATCAGCTGGTTTCGCTAACCAGGTGACCCTATGTGGTGCGATTATCTCGTTCAGTGCCAGTAGAGCGGATGATGGCAGCAGGTGGAAAGTGCTGCAGCGATGGCAAACGAAAGTTCAGACATTCCTCACAGCTCAGTTAATTCTGACAGTTTAGCACTAACGATGAGCATCCACCCGGAAACCTTCAGTCTGCTAATGTTTAAATAGTTTTTGTTATAATTAGTGAGTAACTGTATTTAGAACTGTTATTTTAGATTGAGTGTTTGCTTTGTCTAAATAAGTGAACGATCTCCAAGCGAATCCGCTTGGAGACATTGCTGATATTAGAAGAAATAGCTTTTTAAATTCTTTTTATTTTTTATAAATTTATCGTCTTCCGAAGTTCTTAGATAAATAAAACTTAGGAGTAAATAATACCTAAGGATCATGTAGATTTATGGTATTTCAATCAAGCCAAATACATTCAATTTTGATTATTGCCACAGGTGCAAATACTATACCCATCGACACGTGCGTTTGGAAAACTGCCAGAACACTAAGTGCCTAGAAATTCCTTTATCGTACAAGACATGCAAGCATTAGTATGAGAGTGGTAGCACCACTAAAGGGATTCCAAACATTGAAATTCCAAAGTGGATGGACCGGGGAAGACAACTCTAACCTGCTAGTTGCAAGCGAGTTACGAGAAGTATCAACACATTAACAGTTCCACACTTATCCACGTAATAGTTTCGAAGAATAATAGAAAACGACATGACTGCGCGCTCTCTAGTTTATTAAAAAACAATCAAAGAATCTTCGGACGTAATAACTCAATCACAAAAACTCATTCAGCTGTCCGCGAACGGTGAATGATCGATGACGCATCACTTCTGTGTTCCCTGGAGTACGCGCATGCGCACACTCCGTGATGGCACGAAAATCTGCGCCTGACCACACCCTCGTGGGATTCAGGTCACTGTGAAGTCCATTTGTAATCTTGTGGGAAACGACCATGTGAAAATCGTGCTACGGAAACAAATCCATGGTGGAATTGTTATATATACACAGTTTCGGCGCAAATTGCTTAATGTTATTCAGCTAAACAATTTAGACTAAGTTGAAAATCTTGCTTAATCTGATGGCACGTTACGCTAGAAGTAACATACAAACACAATTTATATTGTGTGAGAAAGGTGTCTTTTCAATATGCAATTTTTCAGTCAGACAATTCCAGACTTTCCGAAAGCTTCCTACAGTACTTAAATATCTTAAAATAACTTTTTAATAACATGTGTGGTTATTTTCGTCTCCCTTTAACCCGTACAACTGTCCACGGGTGTTGGGTGCCAGTGTCACGGCGCATGCGCACGCCCTCCGCCCTATGCGCGCGCGCACCTGTCCGTTACGCTCGGCGCACTCGCACTTGACCAATAATGCGGGCCTTAGCAACAAGTGCAATGACATTACCTTCGTTTGTGAACTCCGTAGTAGGTTCACTAATAGCCTTTTGCAGACTTAATTTGGTGCTTGAAATCATGATTATGTTTCAAAAATGTTTTAAAAAATCGCCACGTTAATGATGCGGCGGAGTTGATTAGAAAAGAAAATTTCTCATATTTTTTATTCAACAGCTATTCAAATTTTTTATTCAAGAAAGTTTTCTAATTTGGTGTTCATTAAGTATGTTATTGGCAACAGCAGAATCTCTATGGCCAGTTCAAGTATGACCACAGTATGAAACTTGTTCTTCACTCAGCGAAAGTGCTTCATTTCCCTCCACTATGGAATACTCGATAGACGCTTTACAGGATAATTAGCGCTCTATCTGTCTGCTTGATCTTGTTTAATTAATTGGGGACAAGTGTCGGACTGGCCGGGGGCTCGTGGCTCCTCGTTAGTGCGGGGAAATGAGCGCTTTCCACGCCACTGGGAAGGTGAGTCAGTTCGGCTAATCTTACCGGAATGCTGTCGTGAAGGAAGGTTGAAAGTTTAATAGTATCCGTTATGTATGGGCTAGCGTGGGTCTTAGTGAATATTTGTACTTGTAGTTGTATTTGTGTTATGTCTAGGTGTCTGAGTTCCTACAGATTGGTTTCGATTTGCAGTAATCCGTGCAAAAACCCAATAAAGTTTGCAATAGGATTGGAATTCTTATCAATACTCACGCAAACGACAACTCGAATTCACGACTAACTGTTTACAAACTTGACAAATATTAGCATTTTTCGTGATCATTTCTGTAATTGGCTTATCTATTTCTATAGACTGCAACTGTATTTTCTATTATTCGATTAAATTAATACCGAATTATAAGAGTTACAAAAGGTTAATTTTACTTTGTAGTTCAGTGATAATGTGCGTGTCTTATTGATCGGCTGCGCAGGTGCAGACTGTATTAAAGTTGATCGGACGCGCGGCTCCGGGACGCCCCACTGGGAGAGTTAAAATGTCTCGATATCATGATTTTTGAGATCAACTGATATTCTGATATTTCGCGAAGATACCACTGCAAACGTGTGTAATATATGGCAGTTAAATGTAGCTGCTCTTAAAATTCAGATGCAGTTTATACGTAAATAGTATTAAGACTCGTTAAATAAATGTGTTTTATTTAATAGATAGTCAAACAAAGTATGCTTTAGCTTGCAGAGAGATAAAAAACCTGTATTGATAGATTAATCATCACATACTTCATATGAATTTATAACCATACATTTCTGGCTACCGACGCAGGTGTAAGCTGAGGAGGTTAGTAATCATTCTCATAATTTATCATGATGACGGGAAATCACAGCCACGGTGTAAATATTGTACAATTTACTTGACAATAAACGTTTCAAGTTATACCCAACACAGGATACAGTAATGTACTTAGAAATATGTCTCTAACTGTCCGACACAGTACCGTTTCAACGAGAAGCTATGATTTTTCTAGTTGTCACAATAAGTGTCCTCAATTCAAGTAATTCCTCATATTTGTTTACTTACACATAAAAACAACAATTTCAAATACTTATAAATCTGCAGTTGATTTACAGACAGATGCCAATCTACACTTCAATTAACTTTACGACATAATAATAGTGTATATTGTCCATCTGTTATTGCACCCAGTCATGCGTCAATGTCAATGAGGAACACCAACTGTGGAGGAAATATGAGGAGGAAATGATGAGCAAGCACCACGGCTGGTGGAGCGTCACGATGTCCCTCCGGCGGCCGCCCGGCACGGACCGGTGGCGATGACGGTAATTAGCCGGACTGTGGGCGCTTCCGTTCATTACGATTATGAATGACATTGTACATGGAGATAGATAAGTATAGAGGAAGTTGTGAAGGCTAATGATTTTAGGTGAAGTTTTACTTATGTGATTTGGAGAATGCTCGGTTGTAAGACTCGGCTCTGTCTATCTATAGCTACATAAGTATTGACGTCTTCCTTTCGATCCATGTGTGTAAATAGTGTAAGTAGGTACACTTAAATAAGGCATTATGGTCCAAAACACAGTTATAAGTTGAAAAAGCTTTAATAACTTGGGTTAAAGACCACACAAGTTAATCACCGTAGTTAATCTAATAGCATTTCAACATAATATAAGTAAATCAGCAAGTCGTACTAAATCACAATCTTATATCTTGGTCGATTAAATTATCGTTCGGAAACACCCACGAGTCGCGACTCCTATAAGGAATAAGCACAAATGTTTTGTAGTTATCAGTTAGTTCGACTGTATTGCAACTAAAGTTTATTTATGCGAATTATTCATGAGTTTTAAAACTAATTAAATTCAGCCGAGATAATGCTCGTTCTGTGGTGACGTTACACTGAAACGTAGCGCTGTTAAATGATTGTTGCGTTATTTGGATTCAATAACTCGGTGAAGAACTGGTTACTTACCTACTCTTTCCTAATAAAGTTATTATACAACCTAAAAAAATAATTCTGTTAAAGTAAATAGCATTCGTTTATAATCTTCCCGTAGAAACCGACAGGATTATTCAAATAGTGAGTATTCAGTTAAACAATATTTAGCTTTAACTTCGTTTTCGTTACAAACCAGCCTCTTCCCGAGAGCCCCAGAATTACTCACAAAAAAGTATAAAAAATAACTTTCTGGTCTGCGGCCGCTTTGCCCCGACCGGTTTGCGGCGCCCGCGCCGCACTTTTGAATAATTTCTCTTGATACCGTACGAAATTATTCCGTTTCGATAGCCGTGCTGTTATCCGACGTAGCCCAGTCAACAGTGTATTCCTTTATTTTTACTCTATTTAAAATATGCAAACTGACTGATAGGTTTAGTTTCACGTTAAATTGGCTGCGAGCAATTTGTACGACATAGAGGCGATAACATCCAGAGTACGTACACTCGTATGTTAGCGCTCTGAGACAGCCACGACTGATTTCTAGTGAGTGTATTACTTGTATTTTAACGAAATATTAACAAACAGCGATAGAACTCATGCAGTACGTATTAATCGATACAGCGGTGACAGGATTACAGTCATTATAATTTATGTCTATTACAATCCGAGGCTGTTTTTCGATAAGAATAAGGTATTTCTAGTGTATGTCTTATTAGCTCATACATGGCACCCTTGTTTCCATATTCCTGCCATATCTCACGACCACAGACCGATGCATCATATAGAAGCGACGACGAGACAAAGAAGTAAATCCCTCAGTAATGAAGCGTTTCATGCAATAAACATGGCTGCCACCGCCGAGTGATTTACGAGACTGGCGCAAGCGCAGCCACACGCTTGCAACACGCTATCAATAATGTACTAGAGAAAAACAGCTACGAGCCTGTGTTTTACTGAAGTATTTACCTTGTGTGGTCTGACGAAGAATCAACGGGATCATTTCCAAGAAAATGGCTTGTCCAACAGCAGCTGAAGAGAGCCAAGTGCAAGAATTGGTACAACATAGGAGAGCAACATATGTAAGAAGTTTTTATTCTAGAATTAAGACAAGATGGAGATGAGATAAACATTACAGTATATGAAAGATTGCACGTGTGGTTTTGTTTTGGCACAAGCATCAAATAACGTAGATGTTGTAACAGTAGGCTCGGCTGTCGAATGTAGGCAGTACGTTGTTCTCAGGCAGGCTGTTGCTTCATCTGTGAATGAATTATAGATGCTATCGATGGCTCATTTCCTTGCAATATTGTTGTGGGTATGACAGATCTATTGAATGGTTAATGAATGGAGTAATAATAATCTCGCATTTTGCACAAAACATTGTTGCATTTGTCAGAAAACTATGTTCTTTAACTTGAAAGACGTAGTAGCAATTAAATTATGATATTGGTTATAATTTTTCTATATTAAAGTTCGGCCATTCAGAGAATGCGTTCCTGACACGTCGCGATTGAACTGACGACGTAACTTTGCAATGGCGTTGCAGTTACGATAAAAATATTTTTGCTGGTTGTTTACCGTTTTAACAATTGAGGAGCATTAAAACAACATTATTATATCAATAATCAATGAATGTTATTACGTCGTCAGTTCAATCGCGACGTGTCAGGAACGCATTCTCTGAATGGCCGAACTATAGCATAATTGAATTGATGAACGTTTTTATATACATTTAATAAACTTAGGTACATAAAGTTTGATGTTATTTTACTGTCATCGTTTAGACTAGTTTAGCGACTTTCCTTGCTGATGTTCAGCATTCCATATTCCGTATGCTAAGTATATCATAAAACTGTACCAAAAGAGGTGTTAAAATAATCCTCTAAGATTTACGACGAACATTAATTCTAATAAATTCGTAAGAAAATGTTCGTCAAATACATATGTACATAATATATTATCTGCGATTATATGAATATAGAACAGCCTTTTTATGATCGTCCGTGCACATAACAGTTTTAAATTGTTTATTTATGCAAATATTGTGGCGGAATATATTTAAGTGATACAGTGGATGGCAAACATGTCTGTGACCAGTAGTCTACATACATTCGTGAGCTACGTCTTGCTTCAAATATATTTTTTCACCTTATCATTATAAATGTTCTTGAATTTGAATTAACTTGTTAGAACTACATATTTCTACATTACACGCACTAGAAGTAGTGCGTGCCAGGCAAGTCACTTTCCCACCGCAGTGTAACATGAATCATAGACACATTTACATTTGTGGCGGCAGATGTGGAGGCCACTGTTGCGACATACATGGCTACCATCATTTATATTGCCCGCTTGCACCATATACAAACTACCTACTGCACGTATATTTTACCAAGCGGGGCTGTCTTCTATCATGACCATATTTAACTACTGAAACTTACATAAACGTAAATTTGCTATCTGTATAGAATTCCTATTAAATTATTTTCAAACAGATGGACAGACGTCGCGCTTTATTATTAGTAAAGCCATTCCCGTATCTAGTATTTTATAGCAATTTAATATGGCGTCGATATCCATCGATACCTACAATCGTTAAGATAATCGACTATTCATATGAGTCGAACGAAAAAGTCGTATTAAGTTATTTCCATACTTGGCATTAAATACTTAGGTTGTATCTGATACTTGTAATTTTGTAAATTGCAAGATACCTCTCAGATTGCTAGTCATAATGCTAATGAGACAGTAAATTGTACGGCAAAATTGTACGGTGTAAATTGTGCGGGAGTTTTTAAAAACAAATTCGGGTTCGCAAGTCACTACCGGGCCCATGAGCGAAGACAGATTGCCGGGAATTGACAGGGTGTCGCCGTCGACGGACACGTCTGGGAGGACATCATCATCAAATTGTACGGCCACAAATGTGAGTTGTCACTTATGTACCGAAGTTCTTTTGTTTCATCGCAAGAGTTGCCAGCAATAATAAAGTGATTAAAGACAAGATTACCGGTGTGCATATATCACAAACGAGTTATTTTATCTCAAGTACCAGGAAATTGAAAATGCCAAAGTATTCTTGAGAACCCGGGGATGCATCGTCATCATCCTCCTGCCCTTATCCCATGAACATAAGGATGCACGCTACCACCTATAACAGATTGAGATCTACAGATGTCAATAAAATAAATAGTAATTTACAATAAACGACTATCATCAAAAAATATTTTTTCAATATTTTTGCTGTCATCTAGTTATGCTCTCGCCATTTAAATAATGTAAATAATCTGCAATATCAAGTGGCCAATTAAGATGGAAAGAAACCGACGGCTCAATTAAAGCTCGCGTTAATTAATTGATTCATTTAAGAATACCATTCTGAGCTGGTGCAGACATGTAAATATACTGACACGACTATATTAGGATACTATTGTGTCATTAACTTTTGTAAAATATTTCATATTTAGGTTGCTTACCACACATTTTTACTTAATATAGACTCGCTAAACATTAATTGAAATTCATTATGAAAATGGCTGGCGTTGTTGTACCCTATAATCTGTTGCAATTTAATATTATAATTGGTTTAGAAGGAACTGTTAGCAAGTGCTGCATTGCCACTAACCTTTATCTGCTCTCGCTTGAAATAGAGGCTGATACACCTCAGCAACATGACCAACTGTCACATAAAAAACAACAAAATATCGGCCACTTAATTGTCTTGTTAGGGTATAAAAGATATTGAACAAGCTGTCTTTGCCGTTATTAACGTCCATTCTATCTTTGCCTCGTATGGTCTTCATCCGTATGTATTTTTTTAAACATTAATAAATATATTTGTTTATTTAATAACTTTTGCTTCTTAGCTGTATAATCTATAATTTGGAAGCCTTTGTGGTAAGCCCTTGAAAAAGTGCATACTCTCAGTAAATGATAGACTAAGCATGAAAGCGATACAGGTATCTTATATCTCGGAGAGCTCAATAGTCGGGGAGCTCCATTAAGCGGTTCTATTATTGTAACTTTAGAAAGACAGGACTCGCTGCGTCATCTGTGCCCCGGTGCTTTAGGGCTGACCTGAACAAAGTACATAGTATTCAACTACGTCATCGATGAATTTATATTAAACCTTTTCAACATAATAAAACACAATAAACGTATGCTACGTTTATTATGTTTTCAAATAGTTAAGCGTTTTTTTGCTAAGTTTATTTTATTAATATAAACAAATGGCTAATGCTCCCATTATCGAAGTGAACAGGAAACCATTACCGCCAATTTGTATTTTTATCATCAATTTAATAGCTAGCTCGTATCGAACAGGTTCTATCGTCGCAAACTATCACTTTCGCTAATGTTATTCTAGTCGTTTAACTTCCTTTTAATATTCGTATCAGTTTTTCATGGGTTTTATTGAACTTTTAAAATGTGATAAATATGTAGATTAAATCGATTAAGTAGACACCATTCTACAAAACATAATATTTTGCAAATTATCGCCTGTCCGCAGTCCGCTTATCACGTTTATAACTAAATCTATCAATCATATTCTAGCAAAAAGTTTTGATATGGTAGTTGTTGTCTGTGGTCGCAGCCCTACGTCACGTATAATGAGGCGGGCAGCCATCAATCTGCCATCTGTTCGCACATGACGCGATTACTTGCGTTTTCATTATACTGCCACCCCTAGCGAGCATTATCCGAGATATTGATATATTGGATGAAGACGTCGATAAATGCCGATGAATGGCGATTTAAAAAATATAATTTGTACCGCAGCACCGCAGGAGCTATGGTATAGAATTTATTTTATGTCGCTTCTGAAGATAGAATCGGGAGTTACGGGCTTTCTTTGTGAAAACTTTTTCCCCACGGAATGAAGAATGGATAAAACCACAATAAAAAGATATTAAGACTTATGTGCTCTATGTGGATAATCTGGATTGTTCAAAACCACATTACCAAGCACACATATTTTTCATGGATTTAAATATAATTTAAGGTTATTGAAAAAGGGATCATCTTATCATTTTTACAAAAGTTACACTCTATAATATATTATAACTAAGAAAAGCTATGTAAACAGAGACATAATATTTAATTGAGAGCCGTGACCTAAGTGTGAAGTGTAATGTCATAATATCATGTAACACAGTTACGTGCAGCCGGCTAGAATGTTAACTGCCTTATTACCGCGACTGTTGTAAACACGCTGCCTACAACTTACTATAAACGTCACAAATAGCTTAAGGATAGGCTGTAAGTTATCATTAAACATGTTTGTTACTAAATATTATTAATCTTCTTATCGAGTGGGCTTAAAGATTTGCTGATCTAACAATGCTTTGTGTCAGCGTTTTCTCTTTCGACCTAACGAACCACGGGATTGAACCCAAGACTTTGTTGACACTTATTGCAAACTCGAGAGTGATCAAAAAAGCAGATAAATATGATAAAATAACGATGTTAATAACTATATACTTAAACAAAGTGTTCATGTAAACTATCGGAGTATGTTGTCGGCGTTTTTCTTGTCACACAATTATGGTTCACATTTTAACTGAAAAAGTAGTTGTGTCAGTTCGCGCGACTACTAACTATGGAGAATTAGGCTAATGTGTTTCCCAAGCAACGTACAGCAGCTGTATTGGAAAACTGCTAGAAAAACCATAGCATTCCGACAGATTACTCGTGTGGTGCATAGATAATGACATGTTGAGAGATCAGGCCTGATCATGTTGAAATTACACTATCAGTTGGAAAGCTGTAGCGTAATGAGTTAATTGACCCACTCGGTTGACACATATGCGTCAACTTCGAACAAGTCGTACATGAAAGGATCATTCTCATAAGCACAGTCCAATTCCTTGTACCACACAACATCCAGGAACAACTCATGCTTCTGAAACCTAGCATTAGTGTTGAGATGTCGGCGTGACGGCGTAACAGCGAGTAAGTCACGCAGCATGCGATACGTCGCAGCCATTATGCGCACACGCCGACAGCCCGTCATTACGGCTCGCGGCGACGCTCAACATGACGACCTGACAATGTCTAGCAAATTATGATCTACAGTTACAGTATTTTCCATGTTTATGTATTTGACCTCCGCGAACCTGGGATGACAGGTGCGATACAGAAACTTTTCAAATAAATACTGTATCGGTACCCAAGTAATTTTGTAAAGAAAATCACTTACAAGTAGCTAAACCAAGATTAGCAGAAACCCTTAGGATGCAAATCGCATTCCGCTAGCTGTTTAACTTAAAACTCTTTAATATTCTTCCTCTAACACACTACTTGCTACATGTGTAGCAAATATTCACAGTGTGATGGCGTGAACACCTGTAGCTCAAGTAAGTAGTTAGTTTTAATTAACATAATGACCAGTGCTGGCGATCTGAAAAGGCTATCGCACATTACGCTGGCTTTGCTTCAATCTAGGAATCAATTTGAGTAACCCGTCATTATACCATCGTTCACGAGAGATTACGTAGTGATAATGTTAGGGCTGTATCTAGACAAGTCTAGGTAGACTAGACTAACTATTGAGCAGTGTATTTACAGGTTGTTTCACTGCAAAGAATATTAAGTTACATAATCAGTTAGTGCCTGATAGGCTATTGTTCTGTGTATAGTGCGATACGAATAGGCTAATCTGTGAATGAAAGTTGACGCACCTAACATAGACGAAAACTTTTGTGGTCACCTGTTGTAATGTCCGAATTATATTAAGCAATCTAAAACAGTTGAAAATCTCCCAGCTTGGAAGGTCTATCTCTTTTCTTCCACGTAAGGCAAACACTCATAACTGAATCTTATCGCCTGTTTATTATTCCGTGGACATCCGTACTGTAATACCCCTGTAGCGCACAGCACCAGCATCGACTGATGAAGTCATAAAACGCTGCGTTTATAATAAATACTCCTCCATTTGAGGTACACTAATGCAACGGAGATGCGGTCCGAGCGTATAATTACCGACGAGCTAGCATAGCCGTGCCCCGCGGCGCTGCCTGCCTCTACTGAACTGTTTCCATCACCTGATAGTGTTTTGATGAAGCACAGGGAGTTTTTCTTCGAAGCCTCTTGATTTTTCATTATTATCATTTTTTTTTTGTTTTGGTAAATTATAGCTTAGCAAATGTTTTAAAATTGAAACAAACCTACTTCGTCCGTGAAACTTACATAAAATAAAAGAAAACACACAAGATTAGTATTGCAGTTGTGAAGGTCACCTGTCACTGTTCAGTTAATTAAAACAAACCATGGGTGGTCTGTCTACACCAAACTTTAAGAAATTTAATACTTTAGGTATCACTAAACCCGATTCGGTTTCTCTCATCACGTCTATACTTTTTCTGTTTATTATAAAACCAAGTCATATTTTATTTATTTTAGGAGACTGATTCGTTTCAAATTGGCAAACACGAGAACTGTTTATTTCACAATTTAAAATCAATAATAAAACGGATAGCAATTATGTATTGGGAATCATCCGTAACAACGATTACTTAATGAAGTGCGAATGTTTTGCAAGTGCCGCTCGCGCTTGTTTTATTGTTAATTGGGCAAGCTATTGGTCGCGCCTCTTCGCGCCGGTAAACACCGCGGCGTGAGCACAACCGTGCCCAATCGGAGCACGATTAGGACTATGAAAAGGTTGTATTGAGTTACAATAATTCTTGGTGGTGTATCTTGCTGTAGATATATGGCCCTAACAAAATGTGTATACCTGTTTTCATTATATTGTACGAAATACAGTTTAGTTTTTATCTGAATCTATAATCTCTATCTGAATCTTATCAAGTATTATCGATTATTAAATACCTATTCCAAAAACCACCAATAATTAAATTATTATACTATAAAGGTTATTACAGACTTCTAATAAATATTTAACTTCAATAAATCAGGACAAGTTTATGCTTTTTTACATAATTAATAAACTCGGACTACAAATTGCTGTCATCAACATTAAAATAAAACATAAATTTAAATAATCACTTGATTGTTCAACTATAAAACCATTTTGTTTCTCATTAATAACAAACTTGAGACTGGATTAAGAGGTTTTTAAATATTTCTTAACACTAAACAACATTGATTGAATAAATCGGCGCAGCTTGACAAACGTGAAATTAATAACCAGACGAATTTCAGCAAAATTAAAAGGCGTAACATTAATTTTAAATGCAATCATTTAAAGAAGTCGTATTTTCAATTACAATCAGAATTAGTATGTGGAAACGTCACAAGCGTAGTCATATCAGCAATATGTTCAAACTACTTGAACGTGCTGAAACGGCACTGTAAAAGATGATACTAGACATTCTTAATAAAACTTCGAGGTGTAAAAACAGCAAAATATAAATTTGTAGGAAACTGCGAAATCCCTCAGGCTTTGCTCACTTTGTATAGCACGTTATCGCGTCATCTCCATTGAAGTGCAGCGGCGCGCGCGCAGTTTTTGCGGCGGCTCGTTAAGCTCTACATCAGCTCACAATTTGTCACCGCGTCGCGACCGACACCGACGCACTGCCCGATTTATTTGCATTCCTTTATGGACATACGACACTTGTATGTATTTCTGAAGTTCTTGGGAGGATCTGGAATATGAACAAAATTAGATATTTTTTGTTGGTGAGGGTACCTAGATTCGTTTTAGTTCTGAAAATTATGCATTACACGTGACGTAGCAGTCAGTTGGTATTGAGATTGGTATTCAGCACAAGAATTTGCGAGGTGACACACAGACACAGGTGCACCCTCTATTCCTTCACTTCCATAGCCCGATGGGACAACAATCCAACACGACCGGAGAGAGATCAGGCGCAGAACCGACATTTACGTGCTCTCCGATGCACAAATACCAACTTCCAGGCTGTTTCGTGAACGTCTCTAAAACCCACAAAGTGATTTCGGCTCGACCCGGGAATCAAACCCGAGACCTCGACAGCTGCGCTTGCTACAGCTAGACCAATGAGGCAGTGAACCTACAGGTTACGTCATTTTAGATTACGTGTGTTCTATTTTAAGATTCCTGAAATGTTACTAAAGTTCCTATTTTATTTAAAATATTATGTATGTCGGACTTAAAGGACAATGAACAAGTTCTTACTCTTAATATTTGGAATTGAAGTTATGAAAAAGACCTAAGTTTTTTTGCCTCCTGACAATTTTGAGCTGTGAAAAATTTCACAACTACCAGATTTCATGAAATTAAACTCCAATGGGTCGACTTACCTACGCTACGCGAGTTTCCCCCTAACCCAAAATATTGTGGATTTATATCCCCTCGACTGTTGAACGGACTTAAATATATTATGGATACCCTATTATACCATACGGCCAGACGTGAATGACAACATCGAGAAATGTTGACGATTTAACGATCTGGTCAAATTATCATGAACATTTCATGAAATATTTAAGCTTTTCATGAAGTGGTCAAATCTACGATATGGCTACGACATACACATGTATCCCTTAATAAGAGTGTAACACAATACCTCTGCTATGCCTTATGTAGTCTTCATTTTATCTAACAGAACGTATGTTTGTCCATAGATCCAGTATCGTTGGCAGTAGTCCAGTGCGCCATGTCTGCGGTGATGAGCACGCTGTCCATGATCAGCGGCACCAGGCGCGCGCACCGCAAGCTTCAATGCAGGTAACCTATCATGGATCTTTTGGTCATTTTTCATTCACAAGAAGTAGCTTATAGCGTACCTACTGGGTTCGCGGTAATCTGGAGTTTGTCTTTTGTCTGATATTGGCAGTTGCAATTAATAAAAGTTGAGGAGCTTCTAAGCTTCATTTATTTGATTTGCTTTCTGAATTCAGTTCACTCAAAAGACTCATGCCAACTCACACAATTCGATTTCCATGACCAAGAAATGATTTGTTTTTCGAAACAAAACCTAAATATTCAAAAGCAAATATGAATAGAATAGAAAAATGGAGCACACTTACAGTTCAAAAAAGTAATGAAAGAGATCTTTCGCGAGAGTGCAGTGAGCATACCGCGGGCTGGGTGGCGAACCGTCGTGGAATGCAGAGTATCGGGCAATTCAATTACCATGATACCCGCACGACTCGCGCGCAGAGCGGCGCGGCGGGCGGCGTGGGCGCAGCTCGCGGGCTCATTACATGCTTATATAGGGGATTATTCGCTGTATGATGTGGATTTCGCTGTATGAAATAAAATATACCTAAAAGCTAGTCAAAGAATGACGAGGAAAGTTTTTTCATTGTACGTATATTTGTCCGCAAATATAAAACACGTCTTGCGTTGCGTGTTGGTAATAAATATGATTGCACTACCTAACTTATCTATTAAGCAATTGTTTTATTGCTTGTTTCTGAAAACACCGCATCCTGTCGAAAAATAAAGCTGCTATAATAAATCGAAACATTTGTGATTGGTATCAATCAATCAAGTGTTATTTTAATAATCGAACATAACGTTTAAAGTGGCCATAAATCATGCAAATGAATTCAAATACGTCTGTTTATTCAGTTAAATACAGGCCTCTTCAGGATATGTGTAACACATAAACGAATGTTATTGTTATAATTACGCACAAATTATATTTAATTCCTTTAAATGTCTTAATCTGAACTGCCAGTGAATTATATACAATTACATGAAATTGATACGATTGTGCGGGATGTTTCATGAGTTACCTGTAATTTAGGGATTTGTTTAATTGTTTATGTAAATCAAATCAAACATTATATTACGGCATCCAGTTATTTTTGCAATTAAGTTATTTACGAATTCCCTTCAGCTAAATTACGGAAAAAAATACGCAAAAAAATAATATAATGTATGTACCTAACTTATCAGAAGCGCGTACCCCCAAGTCTGCGGTTCAGTTTAATAACAAAAAAAAAATAGCCTATCTTCAGATCCCACTCCTCTTCTTTTACTCAACATACTGTTTTTTATGTAGTAAGTACAAAAACAAATAAAAGCTGATTATAATAGTCACGAACAAAAGACAAGCAGTTAATGTCAAATCCCATCATAAAATATAACAAACTTCATAAAACTGTCAACGGTGAGAAACGTAACTGTTTGCGAGAACTCCCATACATAATAGACGTTACTCATTTACATGTCTGTCGTAACTTTATAATTGTTTGGATGAAAAACTGGATTTTCTCAGCGCCATTAATTTCTGGGCTACAAAATATTTGGAAACTTAGTTCTTAATTTACGAGTATGAAAAGCAAAAAAAAAACATTGTCAAAAATAAAAATTTACATTTGTAATAATTCGCTTAACCTTCTTCGTTTTTATCGTTATTTTTTATATAATAATAAAGACAGTCACTAAAGAATAAACCTGTTTGCCTGACATACACACTTTTCTTGAAATAATGAAAACATGTACGCAGGTACGACAAGCAAAACAATAGAAACAAAGATTTTTGTTTAAAAATCATTATCAATTGTATAACAAAAGGCGTGTGCCATTCAACATTATTTCTATACCTGTGGCTTTCAATAAAATCGTATATCATCACTCGCATGATACTAAATCTAAGTCGGTATGACATTAATCTTGAATATTGTAATTGTAACTTGTAACAGAGTTGCGGGCTCAAGGCTCTGCAACAGATTGTAATCTAAATGTGAGGCTGTGATATCTTATACGTTACGTTCATATGTCACACAGTTGTTGTTGGTAAAAAATAAAGCATTATAACTTTGCTGAAAATAAAGTAATCATAAAATACTTACGAAACGAGCACCCACTTACTCGTATTTTTTATGTGATACGTAAAGGTAATTATTTTGATAATTTTAAATTTATAAGAGCTTATATTACAATATGTCATTTTACGGCACATATTAATGTCAAACGTATAAAAAACATCAACACGCGTACCACAACAAAGAAATCTTGGTTTGATGCTGAACCAAATATACACAGTATCAATTCACTGTAACCTTCGATGATATCCGTCTACCTATACGAACGGATATTTAAAATCATATAAACAAAGAGATATAACATTGTATACATAAAATTGATCTGGTGTACTTGAAGGCTTTTATCGTTATAATTATATGTATGAAGTTCTAAAGCATAGTCCTTCTTGTGAGCCACTTATTGGGGTACCTAATAATTTACAAAAAAAATATTTGCCATACTCTATCTATCTATTAACTAATGTTTGTATTCCTTAGCCGCAAGTCGGGGCAGTTCTCTGACGCGGGGGAGGAGCGCTCGCGCAGCCAGCATGACCTCAACAAGCAGCAGCGCTCCGCGTCGCTGGTGAGTACTATGCCTTATTTAAGTGTTTCGTTAGTGTTGGACGAATCGTGTAAGATTCATTTATATCACTATCTGAAAAATAAGTTTATTTTTACGTCGATCGATATTAAGTTCAGATGACAACCAAGGTGCAGCCAAGATTATCTTCTCATGAGGAAAATCCTTAAGGATCATAGAGACGAAACTTTACACAGTTCTGATACAGTTAAATGTCAGGATATTCATAATTATGTTTAAGCAAGTCTTTGGCTATACCTTAGACTTTCTAACAATATATTACTAATTGGTTACCAAAGGACCACTATTACTTTTAATTACGCTACTCCTTGCATTGCTAACCAAGCCTGCAATAAGGCGCTTCAGGTTCTCCATAATTTGAGCTCCAACTCAGGGTCTGTTCCGTTAGCCTAATGAACACTGCGATACACAGGAGATGAATCAGAAATACAAATGAAATAGTTTGCAATGCATGTCTGAAGAATATTTGATTCTGTTAAGCAGACTCTGAAACTCATTTTTTAAGGTTTCCGAAAACTTTCTACTGCATCATTGGCATTTACTGCTACACCCAAACACTTTATATTTAGCCATAATTTTCTTGCTCGTGATATGCTTTAGAAAAGTAATATCTACAGCGTATAATTTATTATCTCGTCGGCGTTTATGAAGTGTACCTGTACAGCAAAGCTTTGTTACCCAAAGAATGGTCCTTCTATGCGCAAGTACGTAGTGGCGTGTATTGTGTCTGTGGTGCGTAGGCGCACGGTGCACGCCCCCGGCGCGCGCGCCGCGATCGCATCGACGTAATTGACGGCTCGGACCGTACCGACCGCGGGCTTTGTGCTACACAACTGCGCTTTGATTGTTTAAATGAGGGTATTGTGATGGTGCTGTACTTACCTAGCATTAGCTCCGTAATGATAAACTAATGATTCGTTCTGCCTGGATGCTCCTATGACCTTTCTAGAATCATCATCTACCTAGCGTTTCTCAACTATGGTAGAGTTCCAGTCTAATGGGATGCAGCTCAGTTTGACTTGAGTGTTTGACATGGAGCGACAGCCCATTTGACCTGCTTAATCAAGCTATCCTACATAGGGTAGGACAACCAGTCGGTTGTCACACTTGATATTGAGCTAAATACCTATTCATGACCAACGAATCCAGTACGCCACACGAAAAACCTATTTCTTCACAATGTCAATGTGGCCGAACTTCATATTTTGTTCAGCCACGAACCATCCTTCGTTGTTCCATAATTTTGCTAAAGCTAAGATAAAATGGTACCTAATTGCGGCATTACGCATTCTTTACTTGTCAGCCTCAGGCTCTTTCAATACTTTTGCACCAGATCATTCTTCCACAATAGAACAGAAACTCTCTACGAGTACGTCTAACAGCAGCCGTCAGTGCAATCAAGATCGTCCGTCAGAATGTGCTAGTACTGTCCGGCGGGTCTGCCTGTCAAATGAAAGTGGAACAATAAACTCCCTTCGGTATTATGAGCGGTTACTATATAAACGATCTATTGACGGCTACTCCGCTCGTAAAGGATTTGATGCGGTGTTCTGTAATACTAGTGTATCGTATTGCTATTCGAGTAGTATGCTCGGTTGTGAACTACAAATGATTGGCTGTTTTGTTATCTGTGGTAGTATGTAAAGCTGTAAAAGATTTATTCCACAGGTACTTTCTTTTAGGCCATAATGTACCACGGGTTCATCAGGACTTCTAATCCTTGCTCTATATTATCATCGTCATTTTGTTTTTATTACTTTTTGTATCACTTGCCAATAAAACAAACGACAGCTCTGTATTGCGTTGACATTGAACACTTGTCCGGTGTCATAACAGCTTACTCGATGTCACATAACAACAGCTCGCATTAAACAACAATACAATAGTCACAGCAGTATGAATGACTACAATGACGAGTGACAGGCGCCCGCGCACGTGATGACGCGGCTGTGTGCGCGCATCATTGTGTACACACTCTCACTTTCAGCTGATAATTGTTGGATTTTGTTTGTAATGTCATCGATGAGATCAGTATAGGCTGCAGAATCGATTGATAAACAGTGTATTATTCTTGAAACCTTTCGTTTAACATTGCTTTAATTACCCAAAGGCATTGTTACATTACTTACGAATTATACAAATAAATCAAGTCAGATTAGCACTCAAGCTACATACTACATACCCTGCGGCCACTCTCACGCGGCACGGCTTTTTGCATTACCGTTCATAATATCCGTTGCGTTATATTATTTGTAATTAATCCTTTGTGCAAGTGCAGTTAGGTTGTCAGTTTATACGTATATGCAGTTGGTTCAAGCCGCGGGCACAATAGAGCAAATTATAGGACTTGTTATGTTGCATTACATCGACAAATTGTAATCGTCATCACGACATGAATATGCATTCTGGTGTGGGTTATTTTTGCCTAAATATTCAAGGCTTATTATATTTAATTTTATGCAACATAAACGGGCATTTAATTTTACGATAGGTAACATAAAAAGTTCGTCATAATATTGTCTAAGTACGGCAATTTCCTTGATGATCCCTCTAATTTCCCGAGTTAGAGGCACCGCTTAGGAGAGGCGATAAAGCCGGAGATTTGTGGCTTCGTAAAACGAGTAGTAATTAAAGCTATCGCCCCCGGACAGCTCTAACAGCTTAACAGCAGTAATGGCTTGTTTACACCGTGTAATCATGCTGCAATCGCAAACTGATGCTGACTCAGGCGGCTAGGGCTGCCAATAGCTCCTAGGTGAGGTCTGAGAGCACATTTAATACGGATAAATAAAAAGTGTTATAGAATCGTCTGTGATTCTTTAACAATTTGGGAATCATTAAGAGTACCTTAATTTACATCAACCTTCATAATCCTCAAGATATATCTAATAATTAAATATTGTGATTATAATTGTATGTGTTCCTCAATAAACAGCTGAAGTTTATTTAGACATTCACATTATTTTTGTATGAAAATAGATGACACCCTGTCCGGTAGGCAATAAAGTTAACTCAGGACGTAGACTAGTCGACTAGTTTGCAATAAATCATAGTTATAAAATGTTTTATTAATAATGCAATTATCCTATTGCTTATAAAATAAAATACATACATACAGTTATAAATGCATATAATAATTGTAGACAAGATTGAAGACTGTAAAGGCAAACCGGCAATTGCAATCTGATATCACTCCATTACAAGGCACATAATAGCTTTGTCATAATAACGTCAATTAATTGTTTATCTACACTACACTTAGTTATATCTATCTATGACATAATTGGCTAATTATTAAACAGCTACAACTTAAGATAGTTATTTCACAAGCTTTCCATATCAAATAAGCGTAACTGATCAGCCCTAGTTGGCCGTCACAATGCGCATACGCAGTGCATGTAGCGCCCACGCGCGTGTTGCAAACGTGTCGAGATCATACATCACGTTCAGTTGGTGATTAATTGTGTAAAGCTAGGATATCAGCGGTGATGTGAGTGGAACTTGTGGGGAAGAGAAGACTCCATGTTGAATACGGATGGGGATAGTTATAGCGTTTTAAATTTTCACAAAAATTTGACTTATCAAAAACATTTATAAAATACCCGGAGTATTTTTTCGTTATTGATCAATACTCTACAAATCCTAAAACGTTCGGAAATCTTTTCAGAACAGATTTGATAGATCAGAATAATGATTTTCTTGCAACAACCAAAATTGGACCTATATAACAAAATACCTACTGCAAAACAAACTCGAACCCCTAACTACTTACATTTTACAATGCTCAATATTTCTTGGCAACACTTACACAACCAGAACATGTAGTTCTCCTAACATACGAGGTGTGGGCGTGTCCATCTGTCCGTCACTGAGTACCGGCGGTGTTTGTCTAGATCGCAGCTTCCTCCAACATTACTGCGCTATTAGTTGCTAACTGCCTGAATTACAGTGATAGCTCGACTCTTTGATAGGCTAACTAGACTTATTTTTATTTAAGTTTATATATTATTCTAGATGTGTGATTATACATAATTGCTGTGGTGATTAAGTTATAGTTAATTTGAGTGCATTCGAATTTTCAAGCTCTTAGATACATATACATACGAGTTAGGGCAGCAGTTTCTGAATTGTCCAAATTAGTTCAGCATATGCAACTGCATGACTAACAAAGCAATATAAGATTTCATAAAGTCGAAAATGCTATAGTTGTATTATCTATATTTGCTCACTTATTTCTGCCTGACTACTATAAACCAATTCCACATCCAACGACACAAGTAACAGTAGCAAGTATTTCACACAACGCCGCACTCGTGACTGTTGCGAAGGCAATGCTCATGATTGATCATTAACTTCAAACCAAACATACTTCGTTAAACATTTACCTTATAAGCGCACGATTTCTAAACTCATTACACGAGAAAAAATCTCATTACGGAATTAAAAAACAAAGTCTTTAATGGTGTAAGTATCGTTTAGATCCGGAAGCGAGCGCGATTCTTCAAATGTTTCGGAGAATATGAGGGAAACGTCCACCGTGATGGACGCCAATTAACATTCCTCTCGGATGCCGCGTGATCTGTAAATATGAAATAAATAGACTGTGTCAATCATCATAGTATGGCACTAGTGTGGGAAACCGTTCGGCGTTTAGAAGTAGTGGTTTGAAGGTTTGTAGATATGTAAAGAATTTATTGATTATAGGAGAAGGATGTTTACAATTTACTCATTCAGGTTTTCTCGACGTAGAAGAGACACTTCAAATGAAATATTTCTATAAACTAGAAACTTTAAGTTGGTATTTTCATTCTATAAAAAAGACAATTGAACTGAATTTGTCAGCGCATATCAAGTGTATCTTCATCCAGTTTGCTTGCCAACTAATTTTAAAAAGTAAATAATATTCACCTTATGTGTAATTTTCTTTCTTTACTTTAACCAACGTAGTATTAGCAGTGACAGACTGATTACTACACTACACTACGTACAACATTATTAATGGTTGTTCTAGTACAAATAAGGACCACCCGTGAGGTGTGTTGTGACACCTAACAGGTAAATTACTTACTGCAGGACAAGCGTCTGTGCTCCTCACTGTAATTATCGCCGTGTTTATGAAAGCAAGTGTAACGTGAAACTTCAAGCAAATGTACCGTCGCGCTCCACAACCGATGTAGGAAGCCTGTTTAGCTGTAAATAGGGATAATTTGTGCTTTAGCAAACTGACAATTAATGCAAATTGAAATAATTTTACTTCCTGATTTTTAGGTCTCATTAATATGAATTAGTTTGAGCCAGTAATCCTCTTGGAGTTTAAAGTACCGTTGATTCTTTTAATACGCACAGAGAACTATCACAGGCGTAACACTTATCAGTCATTTTATGGTTCATCTAGTTATTAATGAAATTTTAATTTAATTTGATCAGTTAATGGAGCCTTGTCACACGGCCTTACGCAATCATGACCGGTTGTGAAATAACATCGGCCTTAATAATATGTTACAGATCCAAAATAAACAAACTTTCTTATTATTTACGTAAGAAAATCTACAAAGAAGGAAGTACTCAACGAGCTTATTAGTGTGACTTATTAATGTGCTCTATAATTAACACAGAGAGAGAGAGTGCATAATTTCGTAATAACCCAAAAAAATATTCAAGCCAAATTGGTGTTCTTCTGTAGAAAGTCTGAGAAAATGTACTTAAAATCTAAACAATTTTTATCAAGGGAACACTGATTGAGTATTTCATACACGATGCCCTTCAAATAAAACTTGTCTCTAATCAACCTATGCCACAGATTTACCAATTAGTTTTTTATCCTCCTTTCTTTCCTATCCCGTGATTATCCCTTCAACAATTTCTAAGCCAAACTACAAAAACCCTTCTATTCTTACACAAAGAGAGACAAGCATTAACCGCCGAAGCCTCCAACGGGTACGAGCCGGTATATTATTCAGGAGGGCTATAAAAGGCTGCGCCATAAAGTATGGGATGCTGAGCAGCACGTCATGGGGTGAACAATGCGCTGCTCACGTGAAATCTGACAGCGATGCGCGATGTGAAATAGAAAGCCGCGGCGTGCGCTTGCGCTGGTGAGGGGTTGGTCTCACTGTTACCGGGTAGCGATTTTGATTTTAATCATCCCTGTGTCATCTTAAGAACAGTTTATCGGTTTTTCAAGATACAGGAATGGGTTGACAATATTTAAGTTAATATTATCGTCAGTCGAAGTGAAAACAATTCGATTAAGCAAAAGTCTCGTTACTGCTATATTATAGGTTTTGGCTTCCATTTTAACTGTAAGAAAAGCTTTTTTAATTCTTTAATTTTTCATTCACTTTTACTCTATATTATACATATAATAGGACATCATGTAAAATGCTGAGGAACTGGCGCAATAAATATAAACCGCCGATTCTATAGAACATACCTACAATTATCGCTTATAGTAAGACCTCACGCGCCAGCTGTCAGGCAGCGCTGCTGATAATCTTCATAATGAAGCGCGTGCGCCGACAGTTGTGCAGCCAAGCTAATAGTGCTAACTATGCGCAGGGGGAGGGAAAGGTTAATAAGTAAGGTTAAAGAAGATGGTCAGGTTTAAGCAAGTCTTTGTAGAATAGCTATTGATAATAATACATAATTGAAGCGTAAGTATATAATCGGGTACAGTTAAAACCTATTCGTTGGACTCCACAATTATTTTATTGATAATTTCATATCTAGTAATTATTTAATATAATAATTACAAAATTTTATTAATCTTAGCATTATTCCTTTAAAATAATGGCATGGTGTTCCTTACAACGCTTAACAGTTATATGACCACATTTTGCAAACAATTATTGACATTAAAAGCGCTGGAAATACATTTACGGCATAACAGTATTTTACCTTCATATAAATACAATGAGTTATTCTAACGGCCTCATCGAACAACATCATAAACTCAGCCATGCATTCACCTTTACCCAAATACTTCGGCATCACGCCTCCTTCTCTCCTCCGCCTCCCTCTTGCCCGCTACGTATTGGACCTCCCTCCACACCCCGCACGCTTTCGCAGGAAGATATGCAAATAATAACCGTTATATAATCAGATGTATCAATAACATGCAGAAAAACGACTCTACTCTGATTTTGCAAATAAATCTATATTTACCTTTAGAGTTATTAAATAAATCAATATAGATTCCGCATACGTGTAGTCACAGGGTCATACAACGACAATTTGCATAAAATGTGCACTACACACACAAATAATAGCTCACACATACTCTCATGAAAAAAAAATGTCCCACAATCCTTTAACACCTGAAACATTCTTTCAAAGGGAATTTAAGCATCACCATTATTAGCTGTTATCTACTTTAAAAAGAACGATATAATCATTACATCTGACACTGGCAAAAACCTTGCGAATTCTAACCCACACCTCATTCTCAACAGTCGTATAAACTAGCTCTTCTGTAAATACGTCACAGGTTTAGGGCACACGTGCGCGCGCGCATCGATCGTGATCAGCGCCCGACTGGCGGCGTCATACATTATACATACGAGTTATCAGCCAGCTGGCGTTGTGGCTGCACGATGTATAGTCGAATAATTCATGCTGCTGATTCATGAAAAGGAATTCTAATTTTAGGAAGTTTTTGACGGTACAAAAGCAGGAAAAGGCAGATAAGGGAACATCGTTGTCCTCAAAATGATGATGATGTCCTCCTAGCCGATTATCGGCTACGGCGGCTGTTCTCATGTAAGGAGATTAGCCAACTACGCAGGACGTATTATAGTGCACGAGCATTTGCGCAGACACAGGTGCACTCACTATTCCTTAACTCTCATAGCCCGATGGGACGGTAATCCGACACGACCGGAGAGAGATCAGGCGCAGGACCGACATTTACGTGCTCTCCGATGCACGGATGTATCAATCACCAGCTTCCAGGCTCCGGGCTGCTTTGTGAAAGTCTTCTAAAACCCACAAAGCGATTTCGGCCCGACTCGGGAATCGAACCCGAGACCTCGTGCTCAGCAGCCGCACTTACGACAGCTAGACCAACGAGGCACCAAACCTCCTCCTCAAAATATAACAATAGCTAGAATACAGTAACCCACCCTTAGTTGTATCCTATGTGAACCTAAATCAAAGTTCCTACCTTCCTACCTGTTGCTTTTAATATACTTCTGATGACTGACTGGACTCTTAATAAGACATTATTACATAATCACCCTTTTTTCAACGTGTTTTACATATATTTTGGATCATTTAAGTATATTCAACAGATCTAATACTTTCCTCGCAATTCAATAATATGAACTTTAAATCAACGTAATGACTTTTGTTCATCTTATCTTTATAATTTAAACTAGAATTTAAGACTCCTTATCAAACCTTGTATACAAAAACTAAATAATATACGATTGTTTCAGCAAACCCTGGAGGCGGGCGGCGGCGGCGTCGCCAACCTCGAGAGCCTGGAGGCCAAGGTCAGTGACCCCTGCACTCTCACGCCGGAAGCGAATGTAGAGCAGGCGAGACTTACGTCATCACTAAACTAGCCCCTGTACAAAATTTATACAAATAAGAATCTTCATTTCTTTAATTTTAGTGATTTTTAGCCTCTTTCTCTTTAAAAATTTAATTGCTAGACTTTTTTGTGTTGTGCAAATTAGACCAATTGAAATTGTTGTTCACGGAAGGCACTAAATCGCATACTACTTTTTGCGAAGTCAACGAAGCGCATGTGACAAACCCAATAAAACTAAGTTACATCTTTGAGTAATTTACGACTTGATTCAATTAGAGAAAATGGCCACAATATATACACAAATATGTTGAGAAAAACCCATAACATTAACGGCCAAGAAATTATGGTCCATGACTCTATAAAAAATATTAATTACAGCAGCTACTGGACTGCATCGATTCTTAGAACACTTTCACACATCTGAGAAAGTCACATATACATATACGAGCTATATGTAATACTAGCTTTTGCCCGCGGCTTCGCTCGCGTTAAGAAGTATTATTATTAATTAGGTATGGTTTTTGCGGCTTTACTTTTGTTTAGCGTGTGTAAAAAATTAGGGCCTACAAAACTTCTTTGTACACAATATTCTTTACTAATAGACCGTTTCTATAAACTTCAAACTTAAATGGGAATATTAATCCTGCTGCTATTAGTTCACACAATCCGCCATAAGTAGCATTTTTCATCATATCAGCAAAATATTCGTCAGGTGTTACATAGTTATCACCATTCCTGTCGTGGGTCATAATTGAAAACTTGCTCCAGTCATTAACCACATATTTGACAATTTCTGTACGCACCTCCATTGCTCTGTCTTGTGTTCCGTACATTAAATAAGAGAGAGCACGAAACAAACATGCACCGTCACCAACAATAGGGACGACAGTACATTCTTCAACTTCTCCATTAACGTTTAGATTTTCTTTAGCCATTTTAAAAAAAGTCTAACCAACAAAACCTAAACTTAAACCAAACGAAAACAAATCAAATGCCAAATACAACGCAGTCTATGACCAAAACGACTAACCAAAACAAAATGCCAAGAAAAGAACCGTCAAATATAATCCGCTAGAAATATTTATGTTTATTATGTCAGTGAGGAAGGCAATCCGCAGCAACCAAACAAACAGATTACCTACAGTTCAGTTCGAAGGTAATTAACTGGCGGAGAATCTTAACACCGCGATTCAGAAATGAGACGAAAATGCACAGCGCCATCTAATAGCGGTAGGCAGAACTTCTCAACATTTAGAACTAAACATTATTTTGTTCGTTCCATTACGTACTGATAGGTTCAAACTAATACATTTTACATCCTTCATCATCCCTTATTTTATCACCCGTGGGGGTTGAATGGGGGTTGAATTAATCAAAATCGTATTTAAGCGAACGTCATCATAAAATTCTGATTCGTCATCAGGACTTCTTCATAAAATCTAAGAAGATGTATACAAACTTTTATCCCCTATTTTATCCCCTTAGGGATGGAATTTATCAAAATCCTTTTTTTAAGGGTTGCCTACGCCATAGTAGCTTTATGCATGCAAAGTCTCAGTCCGATCGGTTTAAAATTGACAAAGTTTCATACAAACTTTCATCCCCTATTTTATCCCCTTGGGGGTAGAATTGATCAAAATCCTTTCTTAGCGGATGCCTACGTCATAACATCTACCTGCATGCCAAATTTCAGCCCGATCCGTCCAGTGGTTTCAGCTGTGCGTTGATAGATCACTATGTCAGTCAGTCAGTCAGTCAGTCACCTTTGAGTTTTATATATTTAGATATTATACATAGTGATTAAAACCGCTTTAATCAGTAGAAGTTGAAACTTTCAATTTCCGTTGCGTCGTACAAAAGACATCAACGCACGCAGCTGGCTCGCGTGGTAATTACAAAGTGATTTCATAGGAAGCCATAAATTGTTTAATTTAAAGCAGATTAACATTTCATATATATTAATAATTGCGGGGTTTGTTGCTTTATATTAAGTAGTAACTTGATAACATTATACATGTTTATTTAGGATTTCTATCCGGGATCAGTGGTTCGGAAATGCGTAGGCTGAAGATCAATTAAAACTTATAACTTATGCAGCTCTCAACAAATAATTGAATTCGCTGACAGATAGTGTCGCTCGGCAGCATCCGTAAGATAAACGTTAGGATTAATATTAACTGCTTGGATTTATCGAGTGTCGGCCATCGCTCGCTGCATGGCATTGCGCATGATTTGCATCTACACACATACATACATACAGCTTCCTGGAGTATGATGCGGGGCTCGTACGGTATCCACGTGTAAGGGATTATATGTGTGTGGTTTAATTTATTGAATGTTCAAGTAATTATAATTGATATGCCGGTTATAGTGATGAATGGATCGGGAAGTTAGTTACTTTTCAAAGGGTTAAATGCTTGCGCACTTTGTTGCTCTTAGCAATTTCACTTTGTAATTTAACGACTTTTAAGTTTGATTTCAAGTAAAAACTTATTTCCGTCTCCAAAAACCTGATTTTGGAATATCCAAAGACGGATTTATAGTTTTTGGCTTAGCTCTTTCTCGCGTTTTCACCTACGTGCCGGGAAAAACTTTTTGCGCCTGGATAAGATTTAACCTATGTATCCTAATTGAAATCATTCATTAAGTCATTGTAATGTTGAAATCATTTTTAGAAACGGCCCCTCAAGTCAGTAGATTTTTCATTACATACTACAGCCTTATAATCCATCGCCTACCTCTATATTACAATAGTGTAAAAATCTTGTTTCACCGCCACAATACATATCTAAGGACAAACATATAACTGCTACAGACACTAGTACACTATCACCTACAGACAGTTGCGACAATTAGTCGTGCGTGCGACAGGCCGACACGCGCGACACGACGCGGCTGATACACGGCGCGGCGCTGCGGGCTGATTAGCCGTGTAATTAAGATCGGCTGATTAACACGCACTGCGACGAGTAGGGAAGTTAGGAGTTATATTGTATACGGGTAATAGGTACTGTGTTAGAAGTAATACATACAAGATAGTATCGGAATTTACAAAGGAATGCATTTACAGGTATATAAAAGCTACTTTAACTTTGATTAAAAAGGTTTGGAAACCATTTTAGTCACAAGGTTTGGTTTCTAGGTCCGAATAGCTTTGTGAATTTTAGATACTTTTACAAAGCAGCCCGGTGTCTTGAAGTAACGGTGTGATACCTCTGTGTCCGTGAGGACATGTTATGTTGGCGTTCCCAAATGCTCAATACACAAGTCCATGTCGGAGGAAGTCAGGCGGATTTCAGGACTATTATTAAACCTTCGATAAGAAAAAGAATTATAATCATTTTAAAACCCTACTCTATAATATTAACCACGATCGTAAAAGTGCACCTGTACAAATAGTAGATACATATTATTAACCGCCTGCGGGACAAACAGAACTTACATACAGCCTGCAGTGAAGGCGGGGTGGAGGCTTTGTAATCGCCGGCGCATGATGCTCGCGCACCCTTGCAATGAAAGTGACGACGACTGGTGCTGACTGCGTGCCCGCCGGCGTGTGCGAGGATATTGATGGCTACAGCGAAATATAAAGCTGTAGCATTAATTACAACTGTTGTGAAATTAAGCTCTGGCCATCTGCAATACGATACTAACATACACTCACAAATATTATTATTCAACATCTATTATTGTTTATATTTTTCTAACCAAAAGGGCTAGTTTCATGTTACCAGACAACTACCGATTTGGATGACATTTGGCACGAACAATAATTAATTTCGTGAAACATTAATAATCCCGCCAAAGTTACCTCAATTTGTAATATGAGCAGACAATGTCACGTTCAGCAGCAGATATTTCATGTAAATAGTAGCAATCACTTTTTTACCCAGTTATATTTTTACAATATAGAAAGCAAATACCTACATAATGTTACTCACTATTATAGACAGTTGCACACGACTTAGCTGCACACAACATCTTCACTCCCGAACATTTACATATACACCTAAAAACAACGAACAGACAGACATACAATCAGCATTCGTTCGAGTATCATAGTAATCTCGCATTAAGGGAGCTCGCATGCATGCATGTGTAATTGCAGATCCGCACATAGAGAACAAAATGACTAGTGGAGGTGCCATAACGAAAAATTTATTCGCCCTTTCACACCTTTGGATCCCGTCTTTTTTTGAAATACCAAAAATCGTTCATAGATGTCTCAAAGAACCCCAACGCTTCCTCAGTTCAATCGTAACTGACCGTACTAGACCACACCATAATTGAGCTAGAAGAAGGCACCTGACCTACATGCATTATAGCATCTCCGCTCATCTTTCCTTACTCCGTGGCCCCGCATATGCAATTACTCGCCAATTTATTGTCAGCAATAGTGTTTGCATTTTATCGTCGCATCTGACTGTCATTGAGACGACTATCTGCTGTCCCTTTCTCTTTTTATTCAATAGCAAGAGAGTGAAAGAGATAGTGGATGTTTTTGTAGTGGATGTTTAAGTGAAATAGTGGGCGGTAATTTAATCCCTATGATGTTAATGTCAGGAATGTGGTGCTATCGAGATTGTCAATGTAGCTTATGTGATCAGCTGATAATAGTTAGTAGGAAAGCCTTTAACGGCTAAATCTCTTATGCTATAACTTATGGAATTATACTATTGCAAAAGATTGACAAATCTCCTTGATTAAAAGCCAAGATTTTTACATCCTTTTGATTTCTTAGGCGGTCATATCATATTTATTTTTTATCTGTTCTTGAAGCCCACCATGGTATCAGATCGGCTCGCTTTCAATTATTCAATTAGTTATGCGATGCGCGGCCTGCGCAGACGCAGCTTTTTGTCCACAATCGATTATACTCGATTCATTATAATCCGGTATCGATTTCGCGCCCGACATTTATTGAATTAGTATCAATTTTATTTATTTTTAATGTTCATATTTTAATGTGTTTTGTAACTCAAGTACAAGGGAAATGAATTGAATTACATTTATTAATGTCTGATATTTGTTTGAACTTGGGATATTGTTATAGCACTAATAAAAGCTTTTGTCTATCCTGTACATAAAAAAGATCATGATTATCTTAAGAATTAGCCGATTCGTAAAGCTTTACAAAACGCCAAATTACATTACAAAACTTCCCTTTCATATCTTCAGAAAATCTTGCGATTAAGAATTTCTAACAGCACACATCAAGTTCATTACCCTACATAAAAACAATGGCCTGGATGTCCCAACTTCTTCATACAATATTCAATCGTAGCGAAGATCTGCTTATCGAAGGCTGTGTATCGTATGAGCCGGTAATTTGTGAGAAAAAAGGGCGGCATACAGTTGCAGTGCGCCGGCGTACAATGGCTGGGAACTCCGTGGTCGCCGGCTATAAATATAACCTGCGCTGTAAATATAGACACGCATCTAAGGAAGCAACTTGCGTGTTGTGGGGAAATAAACTGTAAACAAATGCCTCCTTTTATGTGTGTTGGGTAGATACGTGTACTTGCACGTTCTATTTCCTCGCAAAGTTAGTAACTTAGTCACCTCTATACATTCTTGTAATGAATGAAAAATATAGATAGTTCTAAACAGCCGAGTCGCTATTCATTTTGTTTTTATATTTTCTTTAAATAACGTTTAGAGTTACCTTAATTTTAGTGTCTACAAAACGGAACCATCAAAGGGCCATAAGCCATAAGAACCATTGCAAACAATTCTTGTCTGACAGACATTCAAAATTCATATCAGGTCCTAACGCTGCGTGCACGCAATCCATAGCATTAATCGGTGCGAGATCGTTCTGCGCATGCGTGTGTCGCGCACATTCCCACCGGCTGATGATCTTCATCATCTAACACAAGTAGTTGTTATTAAAATCTCCCTCAGGGATCTGTATAATCTAAGGAGTATAAAATATTGAGGTGTGATAACGTGCAGCTAATTACAGATGCCTAGAGATGCTGTAAAACAGATGTTTCTCTACAATGGTGTGATAATAGCAATTTTCTTTGATCTTCTTGCGACATGCAGATGGTTACATTTTTTAGATCGAATCGATTAAGTTCGTCTACTATTTGCAAGACGGATTTGTGAATGTCAATCGGGAAAAAAGAACTACGTCAAGCAATAAGTGCATGCACGTATTTCGCAGGGTACTTACTTATATAACCAAAAACAATTGAAACCATATATCCAATATCTTCACTCCCTCTAAAGTTTGTCTAAGTACCAACTTATTCTTTAAAATAAGCTGTCAAGTCTTTGTCAGTCTCACACTTGAAACAGAGTCCGCCGTGTGGAACGAAGCGTGCGCGCGCGCAGGAAGTGGCCGTACGACTCCAACGCACCAGACCTTTGTAATATACTACCTACTACAAAGTTTTAATAGGAAAACTGGCAGAGGCTTTACATGTATTAAATTAAAGCTAAACTGAAATATAAAATAACTATGTAACGACGACTTAATGTCCCTGTTTTACCACTGAACATTAAAATGATGTTTATCTACACATTAAATGTTGTATGACGGATAACATAACGTAACTAACGTTATACGCAAGTTCGTTAACGAAGACTCAAGTATGTGCTCAATTTACTATCGAAATAAACTATCTGTAGCGACAAGTCCAAGCAATAAACTTCAAAATAATTATGAACACATAAAACGAACTAACAACGGTAAAGTCTATCTATCCATTTTAGTGTCATTCATGACCCAAATGAATAATCTGGAAATAAAGTCATAGTAAGAAACCTCTCAATTAACATAGACGAACGACTTCCAACTTGCACGTAACTTAGACATTCAATTTAAACATAAGTTAGCAAGTCTGTTTAATTAAGTCGCTGAAGCCGAATGATGTACAGTCTGAACATAAAATGTGTTGAATGACTGAACAAATAAACGTAAGTCGTACGTACCGCGCCGACATTTGTTTAGCCGCATGTCTTACCCGAGTTATGGGAGTTGGCGACGGTTACTGCATTATGGCGGAAAGTGGCAGGAAGGCTCAGTTGTAGGCATATTTTACCTCATGCCTAGACAATGGACAGCTTCATAATTAAGGAATAACAGTTTGTTTGTTTACGCGCGGAATGCACTTGGACTTCTTGCAGGATGTCTTAATAGACTATTCTTAAACACTCATGACATACATATACATATTATCCGACGCAGGCATACATTCATTAAACATACTACGACTATGTAGAGACAACCATTTTCCTGTATATATAAGTAGTGTTTTAAACCTAATAACAAAAGTACACGCGAAAGTTTTATTTATTAGGTTTAATAAATAAAATAAATATAGTAGTGTTTTTACATAGATGGCGAGTATCGAGGTATCGCTGGCGGGGTCCCGGAGGCGCAGCGCGGGCGCACGTGACGTCACGCGAGAGTTAGACGCACTGCGCACCGCCCTCACTGACAAGGATACTCTTATACAAAGGTACACATATTCAAAAGAAGAACTTTTTTGGAAGGATAACAAAATAATTCCTTTCAATTCCAGAATTTTTATATTGAAAAATATACAACTAAATATTGCCCTATTTTATTTCATAACAGCCTAAAAAAGCAGCTAAGCGCATCTCTAAGCGCGGCCCGCCTAGCGTCTCCTACTGCATCCCGCGCCAGCAGCCACGAGGAGCAGGCATCAGCCCTATCGGCCGAGGAACGAAGAGCCCTGGATGAGCGCGCCAACGCCGTGCGAGCTGACCTGGACGCCAGGAAGGCGAACATCCAAGAGTTGAGGAGAAGGCTCGAGAAGACACATGTTACCGAGTAAGTTGTTCGAAGTTCAATGTGGAAACGAGGCCAAACGATTAAATTGCCTTGTATTCTGAGGATAATACTCCAGAGAGGATGACGGAAAGTTAACTAATATAAAAAAATATAAAAACAAGGACTTCTGTGCTTGCCACATTAATTAAAGCATCATTGGCCACGAAGCATCTATGACAGATGATTGTATCGATACTTGTATGTGGGGTTTTACTGCCGCAAGCATTTATTTTTATGGCTGAATAGACCAATAGCAGGACGATATTTACACAAGCAAAAGCGGTCTTCTTCCACCTCCATTTTGACAAGTCCATCTCCTCCGCAGCAACATCGACACGCGCATCCAGCAAGCGGAGCTGCAGTACAAGCTGGGCCGCGAGGAGCTGGAGCTGCTGACGCTGAGCGAGCAGGCGCGCGCGCTGGCGCAGCTCATCGAGCAGGCCGACGCCGCCGCCACCAGGAACCACCGCGCCACCATGTACAGGTAACTAGAACTGTAGAGCATGCAGTCATCTCCTCCGCAGCAATATCGACACGCGACACACACCATAATTCTGGAACAGGATAAGGGCATCGAAAACTCATTTTTAGGGCCCCGAAAACCCTTTTTATTGATTGCCGTCTCATCGGGCTATGATGTCTGCGCAAATGCTTGGGCACTATAATATGACCTGCACAGTTGGCTTATCTCCTTACACAACACACAACACTCCTCCGTACAGCCTCCGTAGCCGATAATCAGCTAGAAGGACATCACTAGATCACTAGAGGGTATCCCTTCTTGCGAGTCCAAAAAGAGTCCAGGATCAGCATAAGAAAGCTTTATACGTTATTTTCATCCCACCATCTCGGAAAGAGTAGTTTTACCCTTTGATATCTGAGCGCAAAAGCCGTTTTTATCCTCTAGAGCGGCAAAGTGATTTGAATTTAGAACATCGTGTGCAATACTCCATTTTTGACAATCTTGATAAGACTTTTCAAACAAATAAAATACTGCTTAAAATAATTATTCAATTAATTAAGTCATTTTTATTATTGTTTTTACATAGATTTTTAACATCGTTTCATTTTTAAACTTAGTTTTCAAATAAATGAACTTTAATAGGTACTGCTTTTTAATTTGATACTCATATGTGCGCGCCATTTTGTTTTTTTGCATTTAGTAATTTCCTCGATGAGGTGGGATGAAAAGTTACGTGTTGCACTCGAGAAGCAACTTTGCACTCTTGTATAACAAATAACTATTGTAGGTTATAAATCAGTTGAATCCATTTCAGTAGATCATTAACGGACCAAAGTCAAAGTCAAAGTCAAATCATTTATTTCATTTAGGCCTTTACAAGCACTTATGAACGTCAAAATTATAACTAAGTTTGATTCTAGTTGCCCATTCCAAAAGTAGCTTCCTATGGAGAAGAACGGGCAAGAAACTCCATGGTTACTCTTTTTAAAAATAATATAGTATTACAGTTTGTATGTATTGATACATACAGTAAAAGCATGTGAAGATCATGTAGAATCGCAAAGACAAATGAGGATAAAGTGACAATTAAAATGCTACATGGTGTTCACATTTACAAATTGGTTTATATTTTGGTACAAAGTTACAAACAAATTTTAATAATCAAAAGATGAATACAATTTTATTTGCTGGTGTAGTTTTAATTTGTTAATTAATTAGATATTGTCAGTATGTCCTATGGAGCAGGACCAGCATGTTTCCAAGCATTTTTATCTTGAATGTAATCTTCTAATTTATAATATGCTTGCTTACAAAGTGTGGCTTTTATATGAGTTTTAAACCGCAAGTCATTCAATTCCAGAATGTTGTCTGGTATTTTATTATAACATTTGACACAATATCCCATGAAAGATGTATGTACTTTAGATAATCTAAACTGCGGGATAGCTAACTTATTTTTATTTCTAGTGTTATAATTATGTCTATCACATATTTTATCAAACAAATGTAAGTTTTTTCTAACATACATGATATTTTCATAAATAAATTGGCAAGGTACGGTCATGATATTAATTTTTTTAAACAGTTCCCTAAGAGATTCACGACCACGTAAGTTGTACATAGCTCTGACCGCTCGCTTTTGTAAGATAAATATGCATTCAATGTCAGCAGCTCGTCCCCACAGCAGAATGCCGTACGACATGATGCTGTGGAAGTAACTAAAATATACCAGTCTAGCTGTTTCTACGTCCGCTAGCTGCCTCATCTTTCTAATAGCATAGGCGGCCGAGCTAAGACGACCCGCAAGAGATGTTATGTGGGGTCCCCATTGTAGTTTTTTGTCAAGAGTGATTCCCAGGAAAACTGTCTGATTTATAAATTCTAGTTTTTGACTATTGAGTATTATGTCACATTCACTACTTTTTACATTTGGCAATGAAAATCGAATGCATTTTGTTTTTTTTTTTTTTTTTTTTTTTTTTTTTTTTTTCTTTTTTCTTTTTTCTTTTTTTTTCTTTTCTTTTTTTTTTTTTTTTTTTTTTTTTTCTCTTTTTTTTTCTCTTTTTTTTTTTTTCTTTTTTTTTCTTTTCTCTTTTTTTTTTCTTTTTTTTTTTTTTTTTTTTTTTTTTTTTTTTTTTTCCTCGACCGGGCTGATGTTGTTGTAACTATGCTTATTTAGGTAATGTTTTGCAGGTATTTCTCCTGGTAATTAATTCCGGAGTAAGTTGCATGTATCAGCGATGCTCGTAACTCATATTAGTTGTAGAAAGCTCGGGAACCTTTTTGTTTGTTATCTCATTGCCATATCGCGTGCGCACGCGCCCCAGTTGACATTATATTGTCGGTAGGAACGCGATCGCAGAACCCGAGCCTACTTTTCCTACATTATCCGCTATCAACTTTTTCAGTTAGAAAATTGTGTTGTGATAAGTGCTGGTAAATGACAACAAAAGGAGACAAAATACTGTTATTGAATTTAAGTAGTCGTCATACTCGTCATCAATCATTTATATGGTAGTATCTATTTAGTTTTCTTTATACGCCTTTAAAGGTATTGCTTCTGCGGATTTTCTCGTAGTTCTATAGCTGTACACACTCAATCTTCACATGCCAATACAAACGACGGCGACGTACCTATGTGGAGTTTCAAAACACATCATTTTACTATCAATATTTACCTAAACGTCATCACGGACATCATGGACTGCCTCGTTGGTCTAGTGGTCGCAAGCGCGGCTGCTGTGCTCGAGGTCTCGGGTTCTAATCCCGGGTCGGGCCGAAATCACTTAGTGGGTTTTCTTGAACTTTCACAAAGCAGCCCGTAGTCTGGAAGTTGGTGATTGATTCACCCGTGCATCGGAGAGCACGTAAATGTCGGTCCTGCGCCTGATCTCTCTCCGGTCGTTTCGGATTGCCGTCCCATCGGGCTATGAGAGTGAAGGAATAGGGAGTGCACCTGTGTCTGCGCAAATGCTCGTGCACTATAATAAATGTCCTATGCAGCTGGCTGATCTCTGATCTTAAATGAGAACAGCCGCCGTGGCCGAAATCGGCCGTGGACGCCATTAATGTCATCACATTAAAAGTAGTTTTGTAGTTCATATTTGAAGAGTGATTTTACTTGTACAAAACTTTCTGCCGCTAACGATGGGAACTTGTATACAAATGAGTGGATGATCAGGTTTTTGCTTGTCTATTGAAAGCTGACAGATTCGCGGCCGTCACTCATCCGATCAGGCGCGTGTAAATTGTGTCGCACGACACCCGACGTGGCGAGTGATCGGAAACACTGCCAGAACAAGGGTTTAGTTATTGACTATTTGTAGTATACATAAAGTGGAACTTGTGTAAAGCAGTTTCAGTGTCTTTAGAACCTGTGAAATCTTGCAGTAATATTGTTTATGTGGACTTGTTAGTCTTTCAACTGAATAAGCTTCTGAGTTTATCTTTGTGAAGATACAACTTGTGGTATTGAATTTAATCTCAAAATCTTCATCCATGAGAATTTAACCAGGAGTTCTGTGTAAATCTCGAAAAAATCTTAATGTTACGAGTCTTAAAATAGGAAAGCAAACACGCATTAAGTTAATTTATTTCGAGAAACAGTGAAGTAATTGCATTTACACTCACACAGAGATAGGATCTATTCAAATTAACTAGAGACGCACATTGCGTTTCCTGCGTTTCCACACTAAATGGAAAACTGGCCATCAGATGAGTGTTACGATCATTACGCCATCCATTGTTCGGCGGGGCGTGGCGCGACGAAATACTTTCTATAGTTAGTGTTCGATGTAGCACAATCGGTGGGAACTATCGCCGAATGTGGCCGTCAATAGGGAAAGTTCTGGACGTTGATTCAGTTATTTGCTGCGAGCCATTATAGAGGTGGACGCGTGCGAACTTGTGAAGTTAAGAGGTGATACAATTTGCTGGACGATGAGAGGTGGGCGGGTACAGTAGGTAACTTGTAGATTTCTTATCTCGATGATATATGATGATGATGATGTTTAGAGGGTCCATTTATATCTAGACCGGATATGATATCCAAAAAGCATGTGACTTGGTACAGATTGTTAAGATGATAGCAAGGCATATTGCAAATTATAACTGAACCGTATAAAATACTTCCCTACATAAAACTGAATCAACAATCTCTCGCAGACTATAAATTATGGAGCCGAACAGGCGAATCTAATCGCATTGCCTACAACAATTACTATCAAGAGACTACACAACTTTATGAACACAATAATACACGCTTATCCTGGAATTGCACAAAACCGCCTGCGCAACCTAATCCTACATGTTTATCTATAAGTTATCAAGGCTTTGTTCAGACAAACACATTACCATAAAACAATTAGCCGACAAATAGCTGGGACTCAACACCTCCCACAGTATGCCGACAGCCGGCTGTACTCGACTGAGTACAGTCTACAATACAGTGTACTCGATTGAGTACAGTCTACAGTGCGGTGTACTCGAGTGGGTACAGTGCTTTACTCCCACGAGCGGCGACCACAAACAATGCCCCATTAGAGTACAGTCATACGTGAAATATTATTGGTATTGGTTTCCCACGACGCGGTGCAGCGGTAGCAATACTTGCGGTTGTGGTGTTGACTTCAATCCTCTGCGAATGGGGAAACTGTAATTGGGTTACGATAGAAGACTTGGAATACGAAACCGAAGTAGTTAGTCAATATAAAAACTTTGTTCATAAAGCAATATGATCGAATCCCATGGTCTAGCTCTGATATTTCAGCTTTCAGATGGCAACCTTTGCCATAAAGCGTCGCTTATACCGTTACGATTAAACCTCTATAATGCCGCTTTATTAAAACAACAGAGTTAACACAAAGTAGCTTGGAAAGAGCTTTCAAAACCTTAACAACACCTACATCTACATATTATAAAGCATCGTAAATCAAGTTATTCTTGTAAGGAGCCCAGGCGTGACAGTGTGATGTTCCCACGACCAGTGATTACCCGCGGCGCGGCTCACTGCGGTCAGCGTCGCCCTGTCCTGATCACCGAGACACTGACCTACATACTGCTTCGCTTTATCTTACAAGCGTAGGTTTTTTATATTACCCATCCTAGATGATATTACGGTATTGATGTGCATATTAACAGATATCTGAAGATGTGTACCGGAATCAAATACAATCGGTTTATCACGTTTTTTCGAAATCAAGAATAAAAAGCAACAAATGTTACTCACTAATACATAGTACATACCTACATTATGATAAGCTTTCAAAACTATAGATACAAAATTGTTCAATAATTATGAAACTACGATGCACAGTTGCACTTTAGCAAACAAGTTGCACTTTAGCAAACAAGGCAGTACAACTCAATACATAAACACTCGTGTCATCAAGCTTACTTCCCGCATGATAAATTAATCTTGATGAAAAGTGTCGTTTCATTCAATAACTTATGTACGGTCAGCAAGAACCTTGTTCCTTAGATTAATAATAAATAACCGAGCAATAAACCATGGCGAGACGTTTCTGCTCACTATTTAATATGGCAGACACGTAACTATGGCGCAGCTTCCTTCTACAGGGCGACGAGTTTTTACTTAAAATCAATTTAATATTGAGCGAAATGGACCGTAGAAATCTGAGATTTATTTGTACTGCCAATAAGAGTTTCGAATAAAAACTAGAGTATGAACTACCATTATTAATTAAAAGAAATTATAAATGAAAATATAGTCCAATTATGAAATACTGGAGAGCTATGAAGACTTTTTTTCGATGGTGTCAGCGTGGTGTCAGGTGATGGTGTAGCTTGAACAAAAGCTCACCAACTTAGAACGAACGTATGAAAGTGGGTATAATTGAATCTAATACAACACCGTACGCAATGAATTTGGAATTTAAAATGAATTTAAAAGTTAAATTAACTAAGATAGTACTCGTAAATGTTCATTGCTTGCTACTGTATCGGAAGCTAAACTTTCCAATACCATGAAGTGCCACTATAGGAAATACGTTAATACGCTGCCCAGTTTAATTACTCAATCGTGTCTGTGCATGGGCGATAAAATGCCACTTTTGCGTTGTGGCTGTCAGACCAGTTGATTTATGTTCATCGGTAGGTAAATTGTTTCATCGTTTGAAGTAGTCGTTTTTAAGTTTATTTGATAGCATCATGTTGAGTTTTATCGATTATTAAATTACTCGTATCATTTATTGTCCAATAAATTCTAGTGTAGAGTTTTCTACAGTAAGCTCAATCATTCATTTTGCATTTAAGTGAGTTCGTGAAGTAAAACGGTCTGTCCATCAAACCAGACGATCCCTAAGTACACGCCATTTTCTCAGCAGTTGCAAACCTTCGCAAACACTGGAAAGGTCTGCATTTAATAACATATAATTTAGGATACTTGAAATTACGCAAATTGCCGAGTGTTCGTCTTAAAGCGGCAAATTAGGCACCCTAATATGTTTCCTGGAAGTTAGTGGAACTGTTACTATAAATGCAGTCTGGATGAAATTCTTGGTAAAAGGAGCGGGGCTGAGACTGATCAACTTAATTGGCAGAACAGTTAACTAGTTAAAATGATAGTAGAAATGCTTGAAGTGTGTAAGCCCCATACTGAAGGAGAGCTCATGCTCATATAAAAGCTACTCTGATGCCATCACGCCGTCTCGTCGCATTACCCGCTATGTACTGCATGTAACTGACTTGGAATAAACCGCACTTACTCAAAGGTGCATAATGAGAGCTTTTAGCCATGATGAATGCATCATCCCGACCGTGTCAGGTACCGTTTGATGAACTCACACACACACACAGACACACATATATGCAGAAAGCGCGTAAATCTCCTCCGGGATAAAAAGTGCGCGCGCGGCTAATTGGTTCACACCTTTGTCACACATGACGGTGTATGAGTTTATAGTTTCCGCGAATGTCGGGACATATGCTAACTGTCTGCTAATGTGCTAGACGCTAGACGACAATACTGCCCCTGTTATTCATGTAAAACTGGCTTTTTTCCTTCAATCTCTCACAATGCTTCCAGTGTGAGTTGTCGGGTGTCAGACTAATCATAGTCGTTAGTCTATTCGATTTATGACTTAACAACGTGGTACCTAAACTTAATCAACAAAAATCTTAATCAATTTAACCACAGACAAAAACAAATGATGTATTGTCACAGTAAAACAAACGAACTCTCTATTTCAACGAAAGCGTTACAACATTACTGGCAGACAATATGTAATCTTGAGATTACCGGGTGTAGTATGTAATCGCAATTATAATACATAATGACTTTATCAAATTCCCAGTCTTCTTAAACGAAAGTAAATACCACAATGCCTAATAACGCCCAAAGATCTTACCTTATCTTGTAAGAAATCGCCGGAGCACGATGACTTAATGAAAACCGCATAATACAACAAAGGCATTTACTTCATCATATATCATGCATAACAAGCTTTATTTAACATAATATAATTTAACATTACTTGTGATTTCTCTCGTGGGAATATTCACAATAGTGTACGAAATTTCGACTGATTTATGAGTGTGAACATTAATTTTTGTGAAAGTGTTCGCAGCTAGCGAGGCTGGAAGAATTAGGTGTCGTATGCGGTCATTGGAGGACTGATTTGAACATTGGAATGTACTTTAATATAATCAGTATCTAATGATGATAAAGTGGCTTCGGAAACATTAAAAACCAAGAAGTCTTAACATCTGTATTCAGCACTCCTAATTCTAATTCCATATTATTATAATCTCCGGACTAATTCATAAGAAGGCCACACGTCTAACACTTCGTTACCATCAGTTGAAGAACTAGTAATTATAGACTCGCTAATTAATGTACAACCCGTTTAAACGCAGTCAAGGAATCAGGTTGACCTTGCTAGACAGATGCAAACGAACACAAAGGAAAACAATGCAACTCGTATTGTTTGTGTGAAGTTATGCGCCAGTTGTAAGGAAGACTGCATGACGATCATGTATCTGACTGGTTGTAAGAGTATACTATGATGTATGCAAATATGTTAAGAATATGCATTTTGTATAGCTTGCACCAGTAACCCAACTCAAGTTTTAATCAGCTATGTTCAATATACCATTAGCAGATACACCATGAACTCTTGTGCTGGATTAAAGAAGAAGAGTGCGATAACAGGTCAGACTTAAAATAGCAATGAGATGGTCAGAAGACTCTTAATTCGCTAATTCACTTCTACATTAAATAGCATACTAAATACTCAAAGAAAAATATTAAAAATATGAATATGAATTACAAATAAATAATTTTCATTGACATGTTATCCACTTTCATACGCATTAGGTACGTACCTCGTTAGCAAATGTAAGCAATCTGTTGAAAGCGATGTGACAAACCAAACCGCAGTTATCTGCAAGGTGCGGGTACATAATAGCTGTAATTTAACTTTAAATACGAGATAGTTATCATGAGAGCGGTCTAATTCGATAAACTGTGGGACATAGATAGTGGTCGCCGTGCGTGTGCACCGCTCGGCGACCACTCCTAATGCGGTAATGATGGCCGGCGCCCACGCAAACTGATTGTTAGTTTGTAATCATTTCGGTGCACGATAATACTATAATATGAAGGGGATTATTTGAACAATGAGGTTTTTCTTTTGAAGATGGCACGAAAAATTCAAATAAGAAGTTGTCACATAAATAAAATGGAGAAAGAAAGCAACATTTATTTGTACAAAACATATGTGCTACGTAAAAATTGTTAATACTTAGTTCAAGCTATATTCAATGGTTTCTGCTTATGTATTATCAAGCCTTCATGATTTTTTTCATTTTTGCATAAATACCGGAAACTTTGTCGACATGAAATTAGAGAAATCTTTCACTTTGACGTTATGGGAACAAATAAATTAACGACACATGCTTGTCCCACACAATGGAACATAAAAAGTGTGTTTTAAATGAAGACATTTACTTTTATTAGTGATTAACATGGTTCATCACAGGTCATCAAATCGCGAGGTATTTAGACGAGTAATTTCGCTCAACGTGGGAATGGTCTCAGCCACTATTTCCAGATGCCGCCGAAAACGAAGTCATTAAGAATGTATTAAGAGCTACAGGTCTGAATGTGTCGTCAGAATAATAACTATGCTGTTCATAATACATAACATTACGCCATTATTCGACAATGCATACTTACATTTTAGTGCTTTTCTTTTTGCTTAAGTATCATATTCTTTCATTACAAAATTCTTATTACGGCGATCACTTAAATTTCATTTTAGTATTAAAGATACTTAGTATCTCTACTTTAATTAGATGTGAAGATACTAACTATAATTACTAACTATAAGATTTCTTCAAAATACGCTTTGCATTCAACCATTTTAAACTGGCAAGAATGGCGATTGTCCCACCAGCCTACCCATAATCTATCAGGAGGCTCATCCTTCACATAATCCTCATCTTCAAAGTATCCAGTATATGTATCAAACAGTAGTGAGCGCGTGTCAGACTCACATTTGCCCGCGTGTCAGCGTCGTGCGGCGCGCGGCGGGCGGCATGCGCTGGCGCCGCTGTTTTACGCAGTTTCTACTATTAGTAAAACTGAACCGCTAGCAAGGATAAATAGAAGATACCCTTTATGAATATAAATTATGAGGAGTAGCTTAAGCTTCATCTTATAGAAGGTGGAAAACTATAAAATATGCTTATTGCTCTGTCTGTACGGAAAAGAGTATTTTTCCAGTAAGATGAATCACATAAAGTGATGATAAATATATATTCTAAAGTGTGAAGTAAAGCTGAAGCCAATTAAGGATCTTATTTCAAGCGAAGAGCTCCGGTCATAAAATTCTCACTTTCTATTCAAATCAGTTGAAAATAACTGCGTCGTAGTCGCTCGTGTTATAGCGAAGTTTATGTGATGTGATGTGTTATAGCGACAAACTGCGTGCTGGACGGCGGACTCTCGGTGATGGACGTCCGTACGATGAATTTTATTAGAGGTTTTAATTAGTTAACACATAATTTTTAGTACCTAGGGTGAACTATCTAGTAAGTGTGTACTTATTAAAGTCTCAGCGTGCGATTTGCTCAAGGTTTAGGCAGGACAGAAATACTTGAATGCATAGATTAGGTAACTCGTATAAAGCTTCCTGCTACATTACCGTCAAACCTGAAAGATAAAAAGTAAGTGTGTCTTTGTCTTGACTTTACGGCAGCTCTAAAGAAAGGCTAGTAAAAGAAGAGGAATAAAGATTTCAATTGATATAGGCAAATTATTTTGGAGCTTTATAACTCATATATTTTTTAAGCTTTTGATCAGGGGAGTTTTCTTTTTATAAGTATAACAGTTCAGAAGTAGAAGTCCAGAGAATTATTACTCACAAATAGATAAATGCGTTACAATTTTTATGAGCATAGGTAAGATTCTTGGAATTCCTTAAGAAGCTGGAACATGTTCTATAATAAATCGGTTTCCTTAGGAGTCGCTCACGTGCTGCTAGATAACGGCCGATATATATTTTATTTATTCGCACCGTACATGGCGCGCAATCTTACGCTCCGCGGTTCTCGAAGGATTGATTGCTATCGCCTTTTATATTGCTTTCTATACGATATATTGGAGCAGGGGATATGAAACTACTGAGGAGCTACTGACTAGAAGTACAGAATTACTAAGTTTGGATGAAGGTTCTCCACAACCAGAGGCAAAAGGAAAAGGTATGGGGAGTTAGACAGTATGTGATTGAGCTAAGATTTAATAACTGCAGTAATCTAACGTCAATCATACACATACATACATGTGAACTTTGGTTCCTAAGTTTTAGAAGTTTTTAAGTGGGTTCCTCGAGGAATCACTAATCTACGTCAAATGATCGAGACCACTTTTATTTAATAAATTTTGCTCGATACATAAATAAAGTCGAGACATTCAATTTGGTGCACTTAAATATTCTTATCTGCTTTGAATCTGAGTCAGAGTGAAATAGTTCGACGATATAGTCAGGAACCATTGGTATCACAACAGGGCTCGAATATTTTAATATTAATGTGAAGTGTTTATGATTACTATGCAACTCTGCGCCAAACTGCGACGTTTAGTGCTCTTTAGGGCTCTGCGAATAATACGACTGCGGATGATTAAGTGTCTATACTCATTCACAATAGAAAACTACTGTATATCCCCTTGATTTACGAAATACATGTCATATAAATATTGTGGAGAGGTGTTAATGTATCAGATGCACATCTGAGAAATAGTTGAAAAGGGAATATGATAATACATAATGTGGCTATCCTTGATTAAATGCTTTGCCGAGCCTTCCATAGACACAATGTACCGTAAAAGCCTAATTTTAAGAACCATTAAAATATCGGAATGTTTCAATAACTATTAAAAGAGCGGCGCCTTTAAACACGCACATTTACAGTTTATCATTAGAACGACATGATTATTCTGTCTCCATTGTACAGAACCACTTACAGGTACAGGAGCGAACTAGACAAAACCAGAGTTATAGAGTTATTGCAGGACTGTTAAGTACCTCTCCAATTCTGAACATGAATCGTTTTCGTAACGTAATTGACAAACAATTACATTTTATGGCTTTGCATTTGCATTTCATTATTTACCTCATAACTATAGGTGCTTAATTGTACCTACTTACAATAGAATTAAAAAGAAGGTATGTATGTTTGTGCGCGACTATCTCACGTTTAGCTGAACCGATTTTGACGCGGTTTTCACCACAATATCTGTCACACTTAGGAGAATGTTTTATGTACCAAAGTATATTTGTATACATTTGAAGACGGTTTTATTTTTGTTTGTAGGTAAATTTTACTTTTCAAATATGGAAATTGTGGCTTACAAAAATATCATGTAACAGCATATTATTTGCGTTTCGTTTCCAACCCTCATTGTTACGAGCAATCGGTTTAATATAACGAAGTGACCACAATTTTCTCCCAGTGACAGTGGTATAATGATAGATGATATTGCGACACAAATCAAAATCATTTCATCATCATCATCAATCAATCTCAATATTACAAAACAATAGATAATGCAAACTTGTTATTTGTGTGTTTTCTGTTATTTTGCGTCCTCTGGAGAAATCTTCTGATGGTTTTACTTCAGCATTAAATAACTGATAAATTACGCTAAATGTGTTGTTCTGTTACCGAATATGAATTATGGTTAGGATATCTCTTTTTTATTTTCTAAAGCTTAAACTAAACTTTTCCCATGTTATACGAATCAAAATAAGATTTGAATCTCCATATTAAACTATAGTGTCTGGTCTCAGTAAAGTAACATCGCGCCACCCCGAGCCCGGCCATGACTCCGGGTCATTACATGAATAAAATGTAGGTACAAACAGGTACGTACACACGTATAAAACATTCATTGCACTTGCACCTCGCTCTATGTAAACTCTGTCGTACAGTCGAGCGCGAAATTCAGTAGAGGTCGTTTTGTAAGTACCTAATGAAACTTGAACATTATTAGTGTCATGATGTTTTCAGGCTTAGATGAAGTGAACAAGTGTGGTTGAAATTGAATATTTAGTTAGTTTGTCACTGTAAGTCTGAAAAAAAAATCTGGCTTCAAAATCATCAGAGTCATAATAACTTACCAGTTGCCTTAATGCCCGAACCCAATTTTTACCCGAAATCAGCCATTTACGTCAAAGTCCAGGGGCATCCAATGAATTCGACACATACCTGCTACATGCTATTAAATCTGCAAAACGTAAAATCTATCACTTTCGATTTTCGAAATAATAAGGCCTCTTTATATATCATTTATTTAGTAGCAACCATCACTGTGGCAATTAATTGCGCTTAAAAAAAAAGCTCAAGAGCTTATTGAATTTTTTCGCACAAAGTATTGTCACTTGTCTAGTGGCCTGTATCTCGGGCAGGGGCCGACGGTCTAGAACGTTCGACATGTTAGCTTTTTTACAACCAGTCCGACCGGGAATTTTATGGGTTTCATATTTCACATCCACGCTAGATCCCAGTGGGTGTAAGCGACTTTCGAGAATAGGTACTTACAATGTAAAGGAACATTTTAAATAGTTGGTAATTTGCAGTTTCATCCAAGTCTGGGATCATGTATATGAAGTGGTTGGGTAAATGTATAGGTACCTATAAAATTGAGAAATGTTTAATTCGCTGTACGTTGTAATTGACTGGCTGAATTGATTTTGGCGACATTCAAACATCCTAATGATTCAAGTCATGTTTAATCAGTACCTAAAAACTGCAAAATGTGATTATGCCATTTCTGGAAGCTGTAATAGAAAACTACACGACATCTTACTTTCCTAAAAGAAATTAATAAGTAGTTCAACTTTTAACCGATCACATAAACACGCAATTTAAAATACATATTAGATTGACGAAACAATAGTGATATTCTTTACATTTCTCCATAACAATAATGTTCACAAAAACACTGAACAACGTGAAAATGTATTCGAACAAGATTTCTATCTCATTATGTGTCGATCTTATATTATTAGTTAAGTTTTTGTCGCCACTTCGCGCTGAATCGGTGAAATATATCTCGCAATTAATTTTTTTGTCAATCAGTTGATATTGTTATTTCCATGCGGATCTTGGAAGCGCACAAAAACTTCTGGATATTGCATGAACACCCAAAATCAAGTGGTTAATGCCGAAATGGTGAATTGCGTTCTATACAGAAGCACTCTTGTCTGTCATTTTGTACAGGGTTTATCATCAAAGCAAGAAGTTTCAGGTCTGTTGAGATAATTTTTCTGTCTCATTCATAAGTTTTCCAAAATATAAGTGAATGTATTTCCCACAGCGCGGTGCGGGAGTGCGGCGGCTGCGCAGCGCTGGTGACGGCGGAGGTGCGCGAGGGCACTTGGGGCGCCGCCCCCCGGGGCGCCGGCATGCTCGTCGAGTGGCCCGGGGACAACGCAGCGCTCAAACCCGGAGACAGGTTCGTACAGGAACTTTACAAAATCCTACTGTATTACTGAAATAGGACTTGTAAGCCTAAAGCCTAATACTGTAAAAAGTCCTTCTCAGGCAACCATGGTGACTAACACATAAAAGGGCATATAAAACATCACATTTACGATAAAACATTGAACTCGCAGAAATAACATAACATCCATTCACATAACACCAAAATCGCATAAACACCTTTACGATGCAATCTCCGCGCTCTGCACAACACTTTATGGCGCGCAATAACTACGCAAATGCGCTTGGGCATCTGCGTGTGCGCAGCGTGCGGGTCAGCGGCCCACAATCACGAGGATCGCGATGCTATCTGTGCCCATAGATGGGCAGCGATGAGCCTCGGACTGTGGGCAAACAGTGTCGAAGTCATTTACATTAGCGCATGGAATTTCTCGGCACTCCTGATGGCCACACACCGCGCCAAATAGCTGCTCCGCTCGCTAGATATGCCATCTTCGAGATCTTTTATCGCTTTATTTTGTTTCCATTTGAATATTTGAATGAAATCCATAATTTTACATGTTTCCAAAAGAACGCGAAGCGGAGAAGATCGTTAACAATCCTTTTATAAGTTGTGGTAAAGTATGCAATAGGGTGCAACAAAATAAAAGATGCTGCAAAAGTATGCATCAAACCAACTTTTGAAAGGTACTCAAACTGATTTCAAACATCATTAGGTATAATTTGGAGGAACTGTTTCTCTCTTCTGTTGATAAGATCTTTTTTGCTCATATTCTATGAGCTTCATATTACATAAGCTAGGGCCGCTTTTTAAAATTGTAAAATTAAATACAGTAGCGCAAAACATAACCTGTGACTTATGACACATAAAGCATGTACACACAGCCGAGGAAGCCGCGCCCGCGCCGTTCAGGCCATCAATACACGTCCGCTTAGAATGTCCACAGATAACATTGCCGCCTCTCAGAGAATGTGCAAAATATTCTACAGCTTCACCAAGTTCACCACTATTGGCATCTATTTACTGTCGGCGCATCTTTGTTACAAGTTAGATATTCGAAGTGCTTCTGAGTGGGAACTTCGATGTTAGTGCAGCTGCAAAGATGAGATAGAAGTTAGATGTTTTGTCGTATCCTTGTAAATAGAGAAAAGGGTGCAAAACTATTTAACATAAACCATCTCTCATTATGAACTGAAATCAATTAGATTTAGGTACATACCCCAATTAGTAGGTACGCAAGCATCAGAAGCGTTCCAATCAACATACATTTTTAAACTTTGTAACATTCCTCACTACGCTATTGTGCGCAGTAGAGAGAAACGTTTCTAAGAAAGCCAAGTTGTAAGCAAAGTGGACTTAGTTTCGAGGAACGTTTTAATGATGGTAAAGTCTCAGTAATAGGCGTATAGCCAGTTCTTATAAAAGTAAAAAACTTGGAATCTTTGAATGACTTATCGATCTAATCGCAGATCCGTGAATAGTTACTATCTCTCTACGTGTGGTGGTTGCTAGTACCTACTATACTAATCGGTCTTAAGATTAGCTGTTAAGTAGGTACTAACTAGTTTATTAGAAATTAGAATGGTACATTATCTGGCATAATACACGTAGTAAAATGGGAGATTATATGTTAACACTTGTTTTATTCACAATTTTTAATTGTTTTATTTGTAACAATTTTATTGTTCATATTTTATAATGAGAATTTTCTCTCGATTGCACTTACCTGCAATTGGTATTCCGAAAAGCTTTGATCTGGGGCCCGATTCTCCTAATTTTACTTAAGCGCCATACGATTCACGTTCGACTCGATTCGACTGAGATCCAATCCCCCGACTCAATTACGATTGAAGCGTATGTGGCAGTCCGCTATTTTTTCTTTGAAATAAACGTTTTTAACCTTTTCTGTCATTCAATAATGAATCGTTTTGTCTGCAAATGATTTAGGATTGCAAAATGTTTGAACAGCAAACTACCGTATATACCAAAATCACCAAAATAGCAGACCAATCGCACACCAATCAAATGTCAATCGAATACGATTGGTCTTTTATTAGTAGCAGAATGCCCTATATGGTTAAAACTGCTATTGCGATCATATTGCGATTCGATTTCTATTCGATTTTGACATTATTAACTTAGGAGAATCGGGCCCCTGATCTCAAACGCAGTCTTGAAAGAATGCTTGCAACCACTAGACCAGTGGTTCTTAACCTTTTTGGCATGAGGGACCACTTTACCAAAAGTTTGTCTTACCGGGGACCACCCCATTGGTTTGCCTAAATTGAGGGTTCTTTGATAAAGAATACAAGCACACTTTATAATTAGCACTCATTTCTTTATTATTTAGCTAAAAACAAAAATTTACAGATTTTAATGTAATGCGATTTTTGTGATAAACAATAAATGTGATGTTTAAACAATATGCAGTTAGTTTCGAAAAGAGCGAGCGAAGCGAGCGCGAAATTTTTTTCGGACTCAAACCAAAAATTTGTTTGTTGACAAATGCAAATTTAAGGGCACATAGATTCTGAAAACGCGAGCGAAGCGAGCGCGAAATTTTAATTATTTTTTAAGACTCAAAGCCAAAATTATTTAAAATGTAGCCCAAACATATTTTTTTTCTGTTAGACAAGTAAGATGGATACTTATATACGTCCATTCGAAAACCCCTGTTCGCATAGATCAGTCGTTAAAAATAAAGTTAGACAACGTATAGCAACGTCGCGAAGCAATGCTTCGCGAACCACTTGGAATGCCTCCAGGAACCACCAGTGGTCCGCGGACCACCGGTTAAGAACCACTGCACTAGACCAACAGTGCAGCTATGCCTAATCAGTCTAGTTTTATTTCTCACCGTCTAACAAGATTTTGAATCCTAGGAAAACCCTCAGCTCCGCCCGGGGGCAATAACAATAAATATTTATACATGAGAATTGCTCTGACGTGACGTATAAGGACTCGAACGATTAATTGTACACGATTTATCGATCGTAACGACCGTCCACTCTTGCGCATTTGTCAATCGGACATAACTCTCATACGTGCTATCATAGATCTTAATAATGTTTGGCTTAGAGGCTTTTGTGGCGGCTGCATATTGATAGATATCTTGTAGGGGACAATTATTCAGGAGCATTTGATATTTATGTTAAAGAGCAATGCTTGCATTGGAAGATTAGATATCAACACAGCGCTTATACTACCCTTTTGTAGGTACTCCCTTATATACCACACCTGTCTACTTCCCCTGTACCTAAGCCTACTGCCATATGTATTACCCACTCCTATTTACATCCTTACTTTACCTACTCAATATAAGTTTTAATATAAGTAGATACCTCCTTATTATGTATACTAGGCCTATGAACTCCGCTTTGTTGTTAATTTTACATATCTGCGAATAGAACACCTCGTAACGAATAAAAATTCCACATGCTTCTTTTAAGCAATTTGATGTGCCAGAACAGATCTCTTAACAAGGTGGTCTACAAGGTGGTACAATCAAAAAATATTAACGTACATCTAATAATGTAATAGACCAATTCTACCATCACAAAAACTCACGTACATACCGTACCGTTACACACGAAATACTGAAGCATTAAAATACTTACTAGTAGTAATAATACTCATTAATGCAGGGAAATTGTAGATAGTTATCTATACTAATATTATAAAGAGGAAAACTTTGATTGTTTGTTTGGTTGTAATGGATAAACTCAAAAACTACTGGACCGATTTTAAATATTCTTTCACCATTAGAAAGCTAAATTATCTGCGAGTAACATAGGCTATATTTTATCCCGGTGCGGGCAGTAGCTCCCACGGGACGCGGGTGAAATCGCGTGAAAATGGCTAGTCTATGTATAAAAGTAATCAATTAAAAACAATCAAATGTGCAAATTCGGTACACGACACGCTACCGGGTGCCGAGAACATAGTTTACAGTTACACTACGAAAGTAGTTTTCATGGAAACAGTAATGTGCGTGTTTTTAACACGGTGATGACATTCATTTTAAGCAATTTGCAATACTTTTTTTTAATAAATTCTATACTGTCCCGTCTACAGATTAGTAGAAGTGAATGGCACGTCAGTACTAGCGTGCCGCAGCCAGGAGGAACTGCAACGCGCCACCAGCGCCGCCAACCCCGCGCGGCTCGTACTCTTGCGCAGCACCGGCCAAGCGCCTGCGCCGCACCAACCCAACGGCTTCACGCAGGTTCGTATGAACATTAAATATTATGGCAATGTCTGTATGTATTGGTCCAATACCCAGCCACCGCCACCGTTCAATTTCATCTTAAAAAATATATACAAGCATTCAAAACACATCACTGAGTTCTTTGAGATCATTGGGTTACTATTCTTATCCAGAAGAATTAATACAAGTCGATGTTGACTGTTTTAGAACGAAGCGGCATCATTACGAGCAGAGCTGGGCGCCCTGAGGACCGCCGCTGACGACGCAGAGAAGGCGAAGGAGAGCCTCCGCTCCGACAACACGCGCCTCACGCACCGCATCTCCTACCTCGAAGAGCAAGTCGCTGAACTGCTCAGCAGGCATACGCAGGTAAATAACCATTTTGTTACTACGCATGTAGTTAAAACCTATTTAAATAATTGCAAGATTGACGTTTCCTTTCCTTTCATTCCAGCTACAACCAGTAAGCAGTAACGACAGCTGCATAACAGTGAACAAGACGAAGAAAAACGTGACCAACATCAACATCACGACGGAACCGCAGCAGAAGCCCAGCCCCAAGTCTGAAGTCCAAGTGTTCCAGAAGGGACCAGACATCACGGCTATCGTGGCCAAGCTGCCAGGATTAGATGGTGTTGAGAACAACCTCCCAATGATACGGCCGCGGTCTAATGCTTCGGGAGCATCGTCCAGAGCTGCTGTGTCACCCAGAGCCTCCCCACCACTTAACCACAGATCCCATAGCTCTCACAGCTTGGAGCATAAAGCCGAACGGATGCGTCACTCCCTCTCCCATCACTGCATTCACGGAGCCATCGACTACAGCGCCGAGACCGACGCAGCGATACGCATGATCGAGAGGAACCAAAGACACATAGAGAAGCAACGGATGAAGAACGAGAGGCTCAACAGATCCAAATGTGAAGACTACTTCAGATCCGACAGCGATTTGGACATGCGAGACACGCACTCTACCGCTAGTGCTGACCCCAGACATTACGAGATAAAAAAAGCGGCCGACAGAATAGAAGAAAGTATCAAGAAGACCAACTGGGCGGAGAGGAAAACTCTTTCAATCATAGAACAGCTAAAGCGGTCACAACGGCTGAGAAAAATGAAGAAAAACGACAGTGCAGAAGATATTCAGCTGGAATCTGAGAGACATTACATGTACCACAGAATAGACGGCAAAGTGTTGGAGAACGCCCACAAGTCCAGCAGACGAACTTCCAAACTGCACTCCCGAAGTGCCAAGTCTTCAGAATTTGAATCAGAATCAGATTTTCCAAATGGAGACATGTATAGTAGCTCCCCTAGGATAGACTATGGTTCTGAAACTTGTTCACGCATGAGTCATTACAAGAAGAATGAAGACAGAAAAGAAAGTGACACAAAGTCACGTCCAACGCCTCCTCGGAAACCTTTAAGATTGTCGCTGCACAAGGCACGGAGTGCGCACTCTTTGATGAACGGAAGCGAGTCAGAGACGCCCAGTAGACCGGCGTCGGAGGCGAAGCACACCGACACAGAGTGCAGTAAGCGGCCGGTCAAGAGAACACACGCGGCCGACAAGTGGGCGCGGGAGAGGATCCGCGACGCCGGCCGCGCCACTCCGCGCCCCACCAGGAAGCATCTCAACGGGCTCAGCGCGTGCGACGCGCCCGCCGCCGACGACCTGTACCCCGAGAATACGCACATGCCTCTCAGGATTAACGGCAGGACCGGCAAGTGGTGCTAACACTCGACAGAGACCAGCCTGGTAGGCTAAAAATATACTAAAGAGCAGTAACGAGGCTGAAAATAAAACCCCATTCGATTGATCGAATTAAGATATCTGCAATATTTTTTGAAATCCTATTTAAACCTAAAAATACAAAATTGTGGTATTGAATTGCCACAAAAGTAGAAAGCATTGTTATAACAGTGTACAGAGTAATGATAGAGAATAATGTAAATAGACCGTATGTAAGCACCCACCGCGCAATACTCACCTAATGTTACGTATTTATTTAAGACATTCTGTAGGTTACGATGTGTAAATGACAATAAATATATTATGCCTTTCTCTTGTATACTTATTTATAGAAACCTATTTCACTTCCTATGGCGGCGAGAAACAGTTTAATAGTCTCCATCAATTGGAACTAACCAGGAATTAAAGAAGAATAAAAAATATCTAAAATAAAAAACACGATTCATAATAAAATCATTATAATTATTATTACTAGCAACAAAAAACAAATGACATTATTATGTACACCAATTAATATCGTATAAACATTTATCGTAACTCCTCCTAAGCTCGGTGCACACTCCCCTGACATATGCTATTCGCTCTCCGATTACTTATAATGACGACATTCAGGATATATTCAGAATATATTCAGAGGTTAATGCTTACACCTAACACGACAAGTGAATGTGCACCCAGCTCAGACCAATATAAATACTCAACTTTGAATAGATATGGCGCTTCTTTAATTTGAACATTAAATATAGTTGTCAGATCTATATGTCTACAAATAAGCCATATTGTCACTACATAGGTTTACGGTATATGAAATCAAACCTCGAGAGTCTATAAAAAGCTACAAACAGACAATCAACTCGTTTAACTCTTGATTCTTTTTGTGCAAATCAATGTTGCCATACACATCTGTTAAAGTTTATATTTAATATCCACTCAGAAAAAGAATGGTATTATATTTATTCTTAAATATTTTATTTTGACCACGATTATAAAAAAATATATTCAGAAAAATCATTACTGAATTACTGAAAGTGCCATTCGGTCACGATCAACATAACACTCGTAAAGTTCAGAAATCAAATCAATCAGAAGTGCCATATCCAGTCCAAGCTATGAGTATTTCTATGACACATAAGCTGTCCATCAAATGGTCTCAACGCGAACATCAAACTATAAAGGTACTAACACTGACTAGGACCGACATGTTGGGTATCCGTGCTTATACACAAAAAGTAGCAGTAGGTATATACTTAATTAATTGTCAGCTAGACACTGCAGCGCTAGCCATGGAAATACATGCACGATCATCAAATCCCCAAACCATAAGACTGGTCAAAGAAACTGGAGAAATAATATAAATTACCATACACATGGGGGAAAAATAGGCAATGCATAGAATTTGGCACGGAACACTAATACTTAACCATTTTACTACTACGTATATCCGAAGACAAGTGACGATTTTCCTTCCCTACGATGTGTTTAGACCATTTGAGTGTCAGCGTTCCGACAGTCTTAATAATAAACAACTAATCTACGATAACTGCAGTACTCGCCTAATAACGGCGTAGAAAAATGTTTATAAAGTCCATATTTCATTGTACACGGCAGAAACTAAGGCAGTGACTAACAACCTTTAAGTTCATAACGACAACTTCCCAAAATGTTCACACTCCCAAAACGTCCACTTCCCATAATGCTAATTCCATAAATGTCCTTTTCCCATTTCGTCTACTTTCCCATAACGACGATAAATCTATAATTCCCAAAAAGTCCACTTCCCATAAAGTCAACTCTCAAAACGTCAATTTTCTAAATAGTTTTTTTTTTTAATCAAAATGTTAAGGTTATAAAATTAGTGTTTAAAAATATATATTTACATGCGCATCTCATAAGCCGATATGCGCATCTCATAAACAAACATCTGAACTGAGAGCCTCCTCCTTTTTTAAGTCGATTAAAAAGGACTATAAAACGTTTCTTCTAGTTTTTTTTTTAAGAAAATATAGGATAAGTGTTACATTTTGTGAACTGGACGTTTTGGGAGTGTGAACATTTTGGGAAGTTGTCGTTATGAACCTAAAGGACTAACAAGCTATTTCAAATGCTATTAAAGTTCCGTTGTCTGTATTTAATGAGTAGAACAGTTTTACTAGTCAACTGGACGATCAACGTCGGTATTGCCAGTGTCTGTCGCATACAACAAAATGGCGGCACATTTTAAAAATCGAGACGACCGACTATCCAGATCCATCGAAGTGGCCGAACTTAGCCTACAAATAGGTTATTTACAATCAAAAAGGTTACGCTCAGAGAGAGATCTAGCAACTGGCTTTTAACTTTTTAATATTAGTTATGCTTCTTGATTGCCATTGTCCATTTTAATGGTGGTAACACCATTTTGTAAAGTCAGTGCTATTAATTGGCTATGGCTTTGGGTAACTAATAGGTACGCGAATGAACCAGAAACAAAACTAATATTAAACTGTTTATGGCTCTAAAACATTAATGTCTTTAAATATGTATTGATAATATACGGTATACAAAGGAAATTCAATGACTGACTAGAGTTTGTTTGGTAAGTTGACCCTGGCAACTAGCTCTTTTAAAATATGAACCCTGAGAATGTTCTTCAATATCTAATCGAGGTTATCGAGGAAATTATGAACGTAATTGCTTCTATTTCCATAGTTTCAAGAAGTCCTAACACAATGGTCAGTCATTAAAGTTCGGTCCAGTATGATTATATGCCCGACTGTACAGTTGACACGTCCAGTATATTTAATTTACCGATAGGCATCTACTTTTAAATTGAAAAGACTGCGTAATTCTAATATTAAATTACACCAACTAGTCGCCCATGTCAAAATTGGGTTTGTGATCGACTAGTTGTACTAATCGATATTAAATCGACTATTCATTATATACGCAGATATTTTCAAAATAAACATAAGCCTCAACATAAGATTCCACCTAGAAAGTTATTTGGAAGTCGTGGCAGAATAAGGAGTCATTTACAAGACGGGCAATCAAAGTGCGTGCCTACAATCTTTATTTATTTAATTGGCAAGTTATAATATACCCTAAAAGCGTGTATATAAAGCTCAAATGCAATCACATGGTTTACCGGAAATTATTTTATCAATTTAATCGAAATTTGAGTTGTATAAACACGAATTAGAAATATAATATAATTAATTTCGCACAATAGTGACGATTCAGATGTAGTTTTCTGCTGGTAGTTGGCAATACGTAGCGTTCTCTAGTGATTCAGTCGTAGCAGGCGAGTGGCTCATACCTGCGCTTAGAACTCGAAGCAGCGGCCGAGGTTGACGTATTTCTTGAGCGCGTACGGCAGCGGCAGCTCCTTCACGCCGCGCTTCATGAGGATCGACAGGCGCACGCGCCGCGCGTCGGGGCCTGCTCCGCGCCGAGGCTCCGCGCTCGCACGCCGCGGCTCCGCGCCCCCGCGGCGCCCGCGCGGTTCGGCGGGCCGCGCGCCGGCGCGACGCTTGCAGCGCCGCCGCCCGCCCGTCGACGTGGACTGCTCCGAGCCGCTGCCCGACCACTCCGTGGACGACGCCGACGCCGGGCCCAGCGCGCAGCGCCCGCGCTTCTGCCGCCGCCGACGACCTGTTCACATAAGGATTTCAACACATTTTTATGGAGAATCATTTTGGAGTTACGTCAAACATTAAACTTTTATTGTAATTCTTTTTTTGATGAATAAATAATTTTGACTTTGAATCTCCGATGATGTACTGAGTCATGACTGATGAAAAATATCTCACCTTCGACATTTTGTTCATCGATATCGGACAGATTGTCGGAGCGCACGTTGTCGGCGTCGGACTCGTCGCACACGCCGGACTCGGACTTGGCGGGCGAGGCGCTACTGGACGTGGTGGTGCCCTCGCCGATGCCGCTGTCCAACTTCTTCCTCTTCTGCTCCTTGCATGGCTCCGTGGTCTCCTCCTCGCTGGAGGAATCCGCCCTCTGCTCGGTCACCGAGCCCTCCCATTCCATGTCGCGAGACGTGCTCGGAACCTCCTTACCCAAATATATTTCCACTTCGGCGGGCACCTTGAGGGGGTCTGACTTCCTGGAGTCGGTCGAGGTCTTCGAGGATTCGGAGGTCATCGAGGAGTCACGGCGCAGGGAGCGGTGGTCGTCCTGGAACTCGAAGGTAAGCAGGCCGCGGCAGGAGCGCGCGGGTTTGGCGCACTCCGGGGGACCGGGCGGCTCGTCGTCAGCGGCCGCGTCGTCGGCGGCCGCGTCAGCGGCGGCCGCGTTGGCTGCGGCCTCGGCAGCAGCAGCAGCGGCTTCCGCGGCTGCGGCGGCGGCGCGCTCGGCGCGGATGTGTCGCTCGGCGCGCGCGGGGCGCTCGACGCGCAGCGAGCGCACGTGCGCGCGGTCAGAGCGGGGGGGGCGCGGCGGCCGCGCGGGTCGGTCGCCGCCGTCTCCGCCGTCCCCACCGCCGCCTCCGTCCCCGCCGCCCCCGTTCCCGCCGCCTCCGTCGTCGCCGCCGCCTCCGCTAGCGCCGCTGTCGTCGTCCTCGTCTGCCGAAGAGTCGGATGGCGAGTCGAGCGAGTCAAAGCGCAGCGCGCCGGCGACGCGGTTCTGTCCCATGCTGAGCACGAGGCTCAGCAGTGCGTTCATTTCATTGGCACCGTTCACGTGATCCAGGTCGTGTAAAGCATTCAGCCCCTCTGCAAGTATAATTATGGTAGCCCTCTGTCATTACGCGAGCGGAGCAACTGAGCCTAGTAGTACGTCATAAAATCGTACTTCGAGCGAGAAGGGACAACTTGGTTTTGAAAGTTTTTCAGGTTACTTTAATTATGCTTGCGAGACAAGTTCTGTTAGAACAAAAACAAAATAAATGTGAAAAAGAGCAGAAGGGGCGGAGAGCGGCAACAGGTGCTTACCGACGTCACTGTCGTCCTCGATGGGGATGCAGATGCGGCGCGGGCAGGCGGCGGCGGGCGCGGGGCGGCGCGGCGGCGGCTCGCGCAGGTGCGGGTGCCGCGCCAGCAGCCCCGCGCGCATGCCCTCGCGCACCACCGCGCGCGCCAGCACCTGCAGCCGCGGCGGGCACTGCTCGTCTACAACCACCACATATCCATCTCAGCTCAAACCCTTTTCTCATCCTCACGGTCCATGCGACTATACCACGAGCATATACGCAAACCTCTATAAAGGGTTATTGGTAAAACACTAACAACCTTGCAGGACTGTATTACTAACATCATAAACTACAACTTTTGTTCTATGACTTTTTATAAAACATAATACAATTGCCAAAAACAAACCTACAAGATTTCATTGTTCTATCTAACACATTTCAACTCTATTTTCTTGCACGCCCCTACCATTTCTTTACCAACTAAAGGCCCGATCGAGACCAGTCGAGCGATTAGTCGACCGTAGAGTGGACGAGTCGAGATTATCACACATTACAATAAATTCGTTTGGGTTGGAGGGTTTGCACTTTTAGAATGAATGCAAGATCTTTACCTACCCACGCCTCCCGCGCACTATTCTCGTACCTAGTCATACTTTTGAATTGGTAACTCGCTTCGCTACGATTTCCCGCCTTTTTACGAAAAGGTCAAATAAAAAAAAACAAAATATCGTCATCTTCACGTTCTGTGTGCCTCGGTGGACCACCACTATCCCTGATGGCATGCCGGAATTGCCCGTAATCTCGTAACCGCTGTGTGGCGGCTAGCATTGTTACTCGGCTAGGTGTAGGGATGTTTGGAAATCGTATGGCGTATTGGCGACAGGTTTCCGAAACATTGTCATCACACCTAGCAAGCATTCGCACCATTTCCGTGTACTCGACATTTGAATATCGATACGCCATACTGTAAAGATAACTACCGAATTTCGCTACAAGGACACGTATGACGCGACGCGGGCGCATAAAAACGACTGACCGCCGCTCGTAAATAGGTCAAGTTCAAACGCTCCCCCGCCGCCCGAGCCCCGCTCCCCTCCGCAGTCTTTTGTACTATTGTTTACCTAACTACCGCTTTCTTTTGCTTCGCATAGACTTCCTAAATTTTAGAGCGTACAATTGAAATATTTTAATTTTTGTGTGAAAATTTTGATGATTCTGAGAATTATTAAAAGTCATAGAACAAAAGTTTTAGTTTATGATATTAGTAATATGGTCCTGAGAGGTTGTTAGTGTTTTACCTATAACCCTGTATAAACGCTTTTCATTAAAAAAAACTTACCAAGTCTGACGAGTTCAACTGACTCTTCCTTGGTGGGCACGCGCAGAGTGGCGAAGGACACGTTGAGCAGGTTGCGCGACACCCAGTGGGTGGCGGAGACGCGCTTCACTTGCACCAGGTTGTCGTTGAGCGGCATCACCAGCACGCCGCCCACCTTCGCATTACAATACATTACATACTCGACCAGTATTGTGAGACAACTTACACTCATAACACTGATCAGAATAATATTTTGTCTGTAAATATCGGAGAAAAAAAAATGTGTTCTGCGTAGGACATCCTGCTATGTCTCCATAAGTCTACTTTTGTAAAATGGCTTATACAGCGTTTTGTACGTGGATAACCAAAATCAGTTATCCAGAAATACCCACAATCATCAGAATGGCGATTGCCAGCGTGACAAATAATCAGGATGACTTGCACTATTCTTCTAAAACACAATACACGCTACCAAACAAAAAATATGTTTAGCAACATACCTAATAGCTTGTTCCCTGCAAACGATATTGAACCTTAAACTGAATTAGAGAGCACTCATATTGGTTACCACCAGAACACTGAACAGACATGAACACCCGCGTTTGTATTATGGAGGTCGATTTCCCCACCTGTAGACTGAAGGACCTGCTGAGGCCTTACCATAGCGCGGAGTGACACAACCCTGCTAACATTAAATATCAAACATGAAATCCAGTCAAAAAGGAGTATGCATATAATCTCTTTGAAGACAATTCATGGCCTAGCGAAGATTTGATGGTTGTAAAACAAAAAAACAAGCAGAACAGAATTAGGTCTACCAGCAATATCCTAAACAGTTACTTTGAAATCTGTAGCTCCAATTCCACTTTGTATATATGAAGAGTGGTCCTACCTTGATGAGTTTCTTGAAATAGGTCTGGTACTCTTCAGGGCAGCCGGCGCCGCAGTACAGGCGATCGTACGGAGTTTGTACCGGAGCGATGCACAAGCCATTACCTACAAATTAGCACTTTAGCAATTTACATTACTTAAGCTTATTCACTATTTACAGCAATTGCTTTAATATGCTGTCCAAAGTCCAAAGTGCAGTCCAATGTCCAAACAACTGGAATTTCAAGTTAAGGTTGCTAATTCTGAATTAAATTTTTCTGCATCTGTGTGTACATAGTATGAAGGGTCAAAGCTGCAGCTATAGTTTTTACAGACAATGGCAGACAATAAACTTGCTTTCAATTATTTGACCAATTTAAGAACAGGATTGAACCCATTTAATCATGATAACACTTACCACAATAAAATTTAGGTTCACAGAAGTCAAACTCATCCAAAGTAGGTGAGTTCTCTATGAACTGTCCTAGTTTCTTGACAGCATACTCCATGACAAATGGATGTACTTCGATGCCATGGTTGATGCCACCTGAGCCAATGATGAGGCCCACCAGGGTGCTCAGGTAACCAGTGCCGGAACCGATGTTCAGGAACGAGAGCCCCGGCTTCAGCTCAAGTCCTTCTAACACTTCACTGGAAAGTTTATGTGGCATTAGATGGGTGTACTTATATTTTTAAGCCAAAAAAAAATCTTTCACTATTGGAAAGCTACACTGTTCCCGAGTAATATCTATAGGCTATATTATATCCTAGTACGAGAATAGGTTCCCACGAGAACGCGCATGGGTGAAGCCGCAGAGAACGGCTAGTGTTTTATGAACTGGTTCTAGTAGGAGAACCAGGGCCAAATTAACCAAATCAGGGCCTGTAAGGTAGTCACAGGCTGCACCATTCTACGAAGGCTAAGGAGGTCGTGGAATAACTGCGCGTTAAGACCAACTGGTTCGACCTTGAGGTTCGAGAGGTTGGAACCGCGGCACAACACGAACTTTAACTCGCTTGTGGTGCGTGTTCCGACACAAAGGCTTGAAAAGATCCTTAATAAAACGTACGTAATTGTTTCAATCGGACTGACTATTTATTCTCTATGACACAGACAAGAAAGTTGCACAGATAAGTAATACTTATAAACTATTCTTACATAGATAGATAATGGATGGCGTTACTGTTAAGTGTTGTCTAATTAAATATATTTTGATAACTTTTTAACACCCCCACTTTATCAAAATAACAAAATTTTACACAATACAAGCCATCACAAATGCTTAACTATGCACTTAACACAATTCTACATGAAATGCAATATATAAGGCTATTATTTGCATACAATACCAAGAGTTTTCATAAATTTATAATGCTTAATACCTGGTAAACCTTTGGTTAACAAGTCTGCTGGCATGTTGGCCGTTGACAAATATTTAGCTTCAATAATTTTATTTCTTAACACATCTCGAATGAAATGATATTTCACATCAATATGTTTAGAACGTTTATGTGATTGATAACTTTTAGCCAGCTTCAATGCACTCTGACTGTCATTATGTATTATAATTTTATAACAGGAACCTATTATTTCTAGTTCTAAATTCTGCAAGTAAATAGCTTCACGACATGCTTCAGACAGAGCCATATACTCAGCTTCACAACTGCTTAATGCTACAGTTTTTTGTTTTTTACTCTCCCATGATATTGGAGCACCTAGCTTCACAAAACAAAATCCTGTATAAGAGCGTCTGTCTATAGCATCACTAGCCCAATCAGCATCTACATATCCTACTAACTCTGGATTATCTTTAACATATTTCAAGCAGTAATTTTTTGTATGTGACAAATATTTTAAAATCCTCTTAGCATAAGACCAGTGTACATGAGAATAACAATTGTTAAACTGGCTTAAATAACTAACCGAATAAGCAATGTCAGGGCGTGTTAAAACAGCAAGATACATCAAACTTCCTATTAATTTTTGGTAAGGCAAGTTTTCTTCACAAACTTTTGACTTTTCAACATTCAGTTTACACTCTATTGGTGTTTCTACTGGATTACAATCAGACATATCAAACTTTTCTAATAATTGTTCAATATAATGCTCCTGATCTATTGTAATTACATTTGAATTCTTGTCAATATTAATTTTCATGCCCAAATATCGCTTAACTTGACCTAAATTTTTTATTTTGAATTTTTGACTCAAACTTTGTATTAAACAAGCAGTTTCATCTTTACAATTAGAAAATATCAGAAAGTCATCGACATAAAGACCAACAATTGTTTTCTTATTATCATGATTTTTAATAAAAACACATGGTTCCAGCTTACTTTTGCTATAACCCGAACTACACAATGCTTCCTCTACTCTTTTATACCAAGCAAGAGATGATTGCTTTAGACCATAAATTGCCTTATTTAACTTTAACACCTTATTAGGCGAATTTACAGGAAAGCCTTCAGGAAAATGCATGAAAATGTCCTCATCTAGGTAACCATTGAGAAAAGCTGTAGTAACGTCTAAGTGTGTGATATCCATATCTAATTGCACACTCATAGCAATCAGTAAACGCAAGGTGGAGTGTCTAATCACAGGGGAAAAAGTTTCTTGATAGTCAATACCAGCTTTTTGTGTAAAGCCTTTGGCCACTAGACGCGCACGATATCTCACTCTATTGTCAACATCTAACTTCTTTCTCAATACCCACTTACACTGCACTACACTCGCGTTGCTTGGAGTATCGACTACCTCCCACACTTGATTCTCTTCGAAAGATTGTAGCTCTTCAGCCATCGTCTGCAACCACTGTTGTTTCTCAGGACCACTGATAGCCTCAGCATATGTCAATCCATCTTCTCCTGTATCAATAGTGCTCATATTAGCAAATCCAAACCTCTCAGGCTTCTTCCTGGTTCTCTTTTCTTTTACTTCTGGTATATTAGGTTCTGCATGTATAGTTTCTGTAGCTTTTTCTGTTCTCTGACTTTTGTCACTGTCCTGTAGTGTTTCTCTAGCTTCTTCTGTACTCTGACTATCCTCACTGTCCTGTAGTGTTTCTGTAGTTTCTTCTGTACTCTGACTATTGTCGCTATCCTGTAGCAATTCTAGTTTCACCACAGATTCTTCTATATCATCCCCCACTGAATCTGTGTTCTCTATACAAACAGTGACTTTGTCTTGTCCTAGCTTCTGTTCTTGTATCACTACATCTCTACTTGTGGCAACCTGGTTTCTCGTTGGGTCATAAATTCTATACCCTTTGATGTTATCACAATAACCAACAAGTATGTGTTTCTTGGATTTTCTATCCCACTTTGTTCTTTTTTCTTTTGGTATATGTACCATAGTAGGACTCCCAAATATACGTAAATGGTTTAAATTGGGTTTCTTACCAAACCACATCTCATATGGAGTCTTTTCTATACCTGAAGCTGCTGACCTGTTCTTTAAATAAGTTGCAGTATTGGCTGCTTCCGCCCAAAACTTTTTGTCCAAGCCCGCTTCAAAAAGTAAGCATCGAGCTCTCTCCACGATGGTCCGGTTTGATCTCTCACTGAGTCCGTTCTGTTCTGGGGTGTAAACATTGGTTTTTTGATGTATTATTCCTTCATTTTTTAAGAAATTTTCAAAATCCTTACAACAATATTCCCAACCGTTGTCTGTTCGCAATATTTTTATTTTCTTGTTCTGATAATTCTCTGCCATCGACTTAAACTCTTTAAAATATGTCAATGTTTCACTTTTAGCCTTCAAAAAATATATAAAAGTCATTCGACTGAAGTCATCGATGAACAATAAGAAATATCTGGCACCACCTATCGATTTGCTCTCCATTGGTCCACATATATCTGAATGTACAATTTGTAGCAACTCGGTAGCTCTAGTGCCTGTGGAAAATGGCAATCTTACTTGCTTGCCCTCACAACAAATATCACAATTTAATTTACTTGTCACAAATGTGTCTGGATAAAACATCCCATCAACTAGACCTTGTTTCATCTTTTGCATATCTGTGCTGTTTATATGTCCAAGCCGCCTATGCCATGTCTGACCATCAGCTATTGATGCTGCAAGTAAACAGCTCTCAGTTTGCAACTTTAGTTTGTAAACACCATTTACTAATTCTGCTTCAGCCACAACATTGCCTGATTTATTCTTAATGAGGCATCTGCCTGGTTCAAATGCAACACTGTTTCCATTTCTTATCAATTCGCTTACAGATAAGAGGTTAGTTGTGAGTGTCGGCACACATAACACATTCTTCACTGTGATTTCGTAATTATAATTTGTCGAAACTTTTACGTCTCCAGAACATGATACTGGTACTTTCATTTCGTTTGCCACAACAATTTCTGGTAAACTTGTTGAAGTAGACCTGTTTGTCAACCAATTCTCGTTTGCAGTCATGTGCAAGCTCGCACCTGAATCCACATACCAGTCATATTTATTAAACTTTCCACTAAGAAAAACAACACTGAAAGCGTTACTCTGTTTCTTCTTATCTGTTTTTTCGTTTAAAAGTGGACATTGGTTGCGATAATGGCCTGTTTCCTTGCATTTGTAACATGTTATTGTTTTTGCCGGTTTGACATTTGTATTTGACGTTGACGTACCGTGAGTCGATTCGTGTCTGTGGTTAACTTTGCCACGCTTCTTCTTCTGCCAACTTTGTGCAATTAATGCTGAGTTTCCCTCCATTTCATGAGAATCCAAATTTTCCATATCTAACAATTTTGTTTTTATGGAATCTGTAGTAATATGGATACCGGAATGTTCAATCGCCATAATCATAGGCATAAACTTCTCGGGTAAACCGGCTAGAAGCAATGAACCGACCCACTCATCGTTAATCACGAATCCTGTGCTGTTTAATTTTTGCGAAGTATCCACAATTTGTGTCACATAACTCGTCATATTATCACAATTTTCTAATCTAATAGATATAAGATGACGAAGCAAAGTAATTCTTCTCGAAAATCCTGAATCATCGAACAAAGCCTTTAATTTTGTCCACAATTCCTTCGTAGTCTTTGTCTCCCGTATGTGTACAAATAATGATGGATCTATAGTTAAGATCAATTTAGCTCGCGCTTTAGCATCTGCGATCTGCTGCGCTGCCTCCGTGTCTTCTTGTTTTAAGAATTTGGACGCGCCTTCAAGCACCAACAAATTTTCTACTGCAAACGCCCAATCGTCGTAGTTTTCGCGACCTTTGAGTTTTGGCACGTTTGACAGAAAATTGGAAGTCGTCATCTTGATGAAACTCGCGAAAATAAGCTAAAATAACTATATTTTACTGCAAAAATTCGGGTGAAGCCCATAACCTAATAAAACGTACGTAATTGTTTCAATCGGACTGACTATTTATTCTCTATGACACAGACAAGAAAGTTGCACAGATAAGTAATACTTATAAACTATTCTTACATAGATAGATAATGGATGGCGTTACTGTTAAGTGTTGTCTAATTAAATATATTTTGATAACTTTTTAACAATCCTCAAGAAAGATTTCTGGCCTAAGGGTGTTGTGTACCGCCGGTTTCGTGGCCGGCTACGTGACACCAGTCAGCGCAACACGACGCCGACACATCGTGTGCATTAGTTTTAAGACTATTTGTTATATATTTATAGTATGTTTAAGATTTTTATAGATGTATAGTATTGTTATGTACAATATATGTGTATTTGTATTTCTATGGGCCCTAGTTGCCTGAAATAAATATGAATAATATGAAATAAAATTTTTTGGCCCATTGATTATAATCCTCCAGAATGTTTGATAGTATTTCCCAAAATAACTCAATTTTTGCATACAGTTGAATACGTTTATAGTGACATTGAAGGGACTTTACAAAAATATGATACTAAGCAGGCATCATACAAGCATTTTGAAGAAAATAAAAAACCGGCCAAGTGCGAGTCGGACTCGTGCACGAAGGGTTCCGTAAATTACAGTTAAATCAACCTATCTCAAAAACTATAAGAGATACTTTGATCAAACCAAAAATCGTTGAAAGAGTTAATTAGCATGCATCACCTCTATTTTTTTTAGAATTTTATACCCCGTAGTTATAAAAATAGAGGGGGGGGGACATACTTTTTACGACTTTGAGAGCTGATATCTCAAAAACCGTTCACTTTAAGAAAAATGTTTTTTAGAAAACTTTATATCATTTTAAAAGACCTTTCCATTGATACCCCACACGGGTATGTACATCGAAAAAAAAAATTTCATCCCTCAGTTACATGTATGGGGGGCCCCACCCCCAATTCTTTTTTTTACTATTTAGTGTCATATTTTTGTAGCGGTTCATACAACACATATTCCCATCAAATTTCATCACTGTAGTACTTATAGTTTCCGAGTAAATCGGCTGTGACAGACGGACAGACGGACATGACGAAACTATAAGGGTTCCGTTTTTGCCATTTTGGCTACGGAACCCTAAAAATCGCCTGCTTTTGTCAGTATGTACATACTTATTTGACTAGATAAAAACATAAGAGAGATTAAAATATAAATTACTAGCCATTTTCTCGCGGCTTCATCCGCGTCCGGTGGGAGCTAGGTCCAGCATCGGGATAAAATATAGCCTATGTTACTTGCAGATAATATAGCTTTCTAATGGTGAAAGAATATTTAAAATCGGTCCAATAGTTTTAGAGTTTATCCATTACAACCAAACAAACAAAGAAAGTTTTCCTCTTTATAATTTTAGTATAGTTATGCAATAAGTTCCGATGCACATAGATTTTTCTTAGAATCACTCCCCTGAACTGATGGAGGGTGTGTCGGTTATTTTGATGTTTATAATAAGTGAGTTGTCGCTAAGCATATGCGAATTCATTATGTCCAAAATCATTATACCCAACTTAATTACAAAGAAATTTATATGAAAACCAAATTTCACTGTGCAATTACTTTATAATAACCAGATGGTCAATGTAAATGGAGTCATCGTAAACAGATTCTACTGTAGTTTGCTCTTGTGTGGGGGATAAGAATCATCCACCTATTTAAAAAAACTTTCAAGGCATAATATGGGAGAAACATAAGTGATCAGGCACTGGTAACAACTTTATCGATTCTTACTGAGCAATAACAAATTAAGTTTCCTTCCCAAAAAATGATGGAGCAGATAAACATTTTAAGAATTTAATTGAGGGTAGAGGGTACTGCCGCATTAACTCATAGTTTGATGAAGGCATGAAACGTGGGTTTAGTCCACTATTTTGTTTGGGACAGTGATTTAAAAGTGGTACAGGGTAGTACTTTTTTTAAACCATGTTTTATAAAATGGTGGTATATGTTTATCATGTTTAGTGTGAAATCTTTGTTTTGGCCAAAGCTTTATGAATATACAGTTATTTCATTGCGATATAAAACAAGACAATGAGTTTTAGGTGTATCTATATTTATGTTTGTGATATTGTAAAAATTCAAAAAACAGCAGCTGCTTTGAAATTGCCATATTATCATATGAGGTAATCTACTGGGTAGATACCTCTCTGTTAGCTGCTGGATCTTAAAAGATGCTTTGACTGACCCAATTCATCAAAGCATACAGGTAAACTCACAACTACAAGTGACATGGTAGATGTCAAACTATTGATTATGCAGTTTTCTCGTATACCTTCAATATTGCATGTTCTTACCTATAAATACATGGCGCAGACATGTGTAGCGGCCCATTCCGCCAGGCTAGGTCTTTGTACGCCTGATCTCGAGCCTCGGGCGTCATGTAGTCGGCCCGGTCGAGCGAGCGGAACACGCGCTCCACCGGCCGCGTACGGATGTAGTTGCCCCCCATCAGATTGTCTATCAGCTCATTGTTGTCGCGCCCGGAGCTCACTGCACCTCCCATCTTATTTGTTTTGCTGCACTTATCGTCTTCAACCCTCCCTCCACACACCGCCTCAGCTGATTGGGATTGTGACGTCACAATTGTTTTTCAACATATTTTTAGTACCAGCACTTGCAATTAGTGATTCCAAACAATCGCAATTCACACAAAACCAACAATAATCCCTAAAGCAATATGCACGAACGTGAATCGATAGATAAGAGAAAATATTCACACAACATTTAGTTCACATAGGCAAAATCTTGACATTTGTTTTCCATGCACAAAATTATCGACTGCGTAAAATATCACGATCAGAGACAACGAGACAAATAACCACCAATCACATCGCAGTATTGATGAAGTAAAAATGACAGAAGGAAACATAGATAAGATTTGTTTATAAACAAATGATAATCGATAATATTTCTTGCACTTTATTATAATTCATTTAAGACTTATGTGTTTGGAAGATATCCCTGACAAAATAACAGGAATTTCTTTAATATTCAGTCTATTCAATGAAAAACACAACAAACTAAAGTTTTAATAAGCCACGTAGTCACCTAAAAACAGTCAAAATAGATGCAGTGACAGTTTCTCTATAGTCTATGACAAAAAAATGACAGATCATCAACAAACCACGGGATTGGGGATGTGATTTATTTATTTTTATAATTTTCTGTGTGAAAAAGCTGGGTATTATTTCAAATTTAACAGTATCAGGTGATTTTCTTGTTAGAACTGATAGTAAAAGTTCTTCAATACCGTTTTCTATAAGCTCGAGTGAAGTTTTGTCGTGTCACACTGGGAACGTCATTGGTAGTGATAAGGATTTATGTTGAATATTTATGTGTAATTGACGTGATCAGTCTGTTGTGCAGTGTTTTGTTGGACAGGGCGATGCCGGAGACGAGCGAAGCGCGGGCGAGCGCGTCAGCGCCGGGAGGCAATGCTGACGGGGAGGAAGACAAACATGATGAGCGTATGTTGGAATGCAACATCTGCCTGGACACGGCTCGGGACGCCGTCGTCAGCATGTGCGGACACCTGTTCTGGTACGACCTATACTTAAACGATACAAAAACCTTAAATAGTAAAATGCTTAGTAAGTATGAATGTGCTAATATCTGGAAGTAGCACACAATATAGACAAAAAATTCTACCACACAATTTCACAATTTGTATGTTATATGTGTTCATTATTTTTTTTGTGTCAGAGTAGTTATATTTCATGGTGTTCATGGTTCCTTTTTAGTGAAACTCTTCATATGAACAATTACATGTTTTACATAACAAACAAAGTTGTACCTACTAAAACAAATATATATATTGTCTGTTTATTATTAATTTTTATCTAAGATGATTTCTGAACTGTGAATGTCTATAGATCCTACAAAATATTCAGCCAGTAAAGTAAGATATTTATGCAAAGCATTCACAGTCTTTTACAGTCACAACGTTTATATGAAAAACTTAAATATTCATTAGCCAATTATTTTGTAAGGTGAAGATGACCTTCCTTCACTCTAGGTACTTATTTTATTCGATCTCTTTTAAGTTTATTTTTACTGACAAAAAGGGAAATAAAAACCAAAATTATGAGGCCAAGATAAGGTTGTAAAGATACCAATTATGTTTGTCTGTGTGTTGTCATGGTACAAATAGAGGAAATTATCCTGATAGAGGTTGACATACTTAAGGTAAGAATGAAAATATTTACTACTAGCTTCTGCCCGCGACTTCGTACGCGGATAAAGTCCCTTATGCCAGCGACTACGGGGTGAGCAAAATCAAAGATCTGAACCGTCTGATATTGTATTTTAAGGGCCCGTTGACTTGAAAACAACGGAATACGCATAGCCATTAGAAACGTTCCATATATTTAATTTTTGTACTTCAACGGCAAAAGCACAGCAGACTAAACAAAACGCTGAGAACTGAACCGCAAAAGACGTGACCATAGGGATAAAAGTAGTGATTCTAATTAGTCCGCATTTAAGTTGTGTGTGGCAAAAATATTACACGTATTAATACGTTAAAAAAAACATTAAATGTTACTGAGATGACAAAGTCGTGATGACTTAGTGGAAGTCGTGGTGGTTTAGTGGGTAGAGAACCAATCTCTCAAGTATGAGCGTATGTCTTTGATTCCTGGTCTGGCAAGTACCTGCCAATGCAACTTTTCTAAGTTCGTATGTACTTTCTACGTATATTTTGGATACCAATGATCGTTATTTGGAGGGGATGTTAAACTGTAGGTTCCGGCTGTCATTGAACATTCTTGGCAGTCGTTATGGGTAGTCAGATGCCAGTAAGTCTGACCAGTTTTACCAAGGGGTATTGGGTTGAGCGGGTAACTGGGTTGTGGAGCTCAGATATGCAGTTGATCCTTGTAAAACACTGGTACTCAGTTACATCGTGACTGGAAGTCGACTCTAACATAATTGGGACAAAGGCTCTTGAGATAATAACGACAATAATAATGAGATATAAGCACCGCAGGACATCTGAGGCTGATGACGGGGAGTAGCGACCCCGGTGGGCTATATATACTGAGTTCTCCAGGGTATACTGTCCCCCATCTCCGGCCGGTCGGAGTGAACCATGACGGGGGTAGGTCTCACGCCTCTGGTTTGGCTTGGCCGTCCAGAGTGGAGTCGCTAGAGCAGGGTTAGTAGCCCTGCTCGGAGGATAGGTGCCTCGTGGTAAGTGACCCACAGGGAGCGCGTAATCTGCGTTTAAAATCCGCCGAGGTATCCTCACCATTATTTTAGGATTATGTAAAAGACGGACTAATTACTTTTTTTGATTCAACATACTACCTATTTCATAACATTCATTTCTATACATTTCAAGTGTAGTATTGCTCTTGAAGTTCCACATCAGGTGTTCCAGATCTTCGATGTATATACGTCAATAGAGAGTGCTTATCAGGTTGAACCACTTTTGCTAAAACGTCATATCTTTATATGCTATAGTCTAGCTGGGCTCCTGGCGTTCCGCATCAGGTGTTCTACATCTTCAATTTTTATAAGTCAACAGAGAGTGCTTATCAGATTGAACAACTTTTGCTAAAACGTCACACCTCTATATGCTATAGTCTAGCTGGGCCCCTGGAGTTCCACATCAGGTGTTTTAGATCTTCAATTTGTATAAGTCAATAGAAAGTGCTTATCAAATTGAACAACTTTTGCTAAAACGTCATACCTGTATACAAGCTGTTGATCTGCATCCGTGCCATAGTCAAGGAGGTTAAAATTAAATACGTAAATAATCGATTTGAATTACGGTAGGTGGGAAAAAGCTAATATGCGCTGCTTTTTTTGATGTTGTAATTTCATGGTATTTCAGAATTTAGCCCACGGTTAAACACAAATCATAACAGAATTGCCCCGCGGCCACAGTGTGTGCGTGATGGCAGCTATGTGTGCGTAGACAGAGAAAACTAATGTCTACGTGTGTGCGTGAGTGTCGATGTGTGAGTGTCTTATCTACGACATGACAGCGCGAGCGCGCGAGCGAGCGAGACCGAGTGATACGCGATAGCAATCATTTTACCTAAAGTTTCGAAAATCACCTTCATTATTGTCATTAACTTCGTTTTACTTTACTTACTAATTTTTGAGCATAAATTTAACACAGATATCTTATTAACTACAGTAATAAGCAATACTAGTGCGCGAAAGAAAGTTCACTAACATGTTAACAGCTGATTGATAAAATGTTCGTTTTGCTTTATCTTTCAGCATAAAGTTTTCGCAGTGATTTAGTTTTTATTTTTGAATTAAATTGGTTAATAATTAGAAATTTTGCTTCCTTCTTAACGGTCTTAGGACCTTGGAACACGGAAATCTTATTAATGACGTAATACTAGTGCGCTAAAGGAAAGTTCACTGACCTGTTAACAGCTGATTGATAACATTTTCGGTTTGCTTTAACATTCAGCGTAAAGATTTCGTAGTAATTTTGTTTTTACTTTTCGATTAAATTGGTGAAAGATGTGTTAGTTAAGTGTAGGCACGAGGTGATTCTTTCGGCTCGTAGGTATTATTGGCGTGGTTAAGAAATCAACTTATTTACACTAATAAAATTGATTAAGCTGACTACGTATTTACAAAATGTACAAATAAATAAATTACCTAGTTTAGTTACCCGGAGGTACTGTTCAAAGCTGTCACCTTCACACTCTTGGCACAATCGAGCACGACGAAGTAGCTGGTTGTCCTTCAGCTAACATAACACTATCACATTCGTTTTTAATGTGTCGAAAGCACTAAGTTAACGGTCCTAGCACATAAGTCTGTCACATGACCAGCATGACCCTCCGTGATGAGGGTTCCCGGTCGGTAAACATTTCCCGGAACATAGGTAGGTATGTACGGCTGTCATTGCACATCCTTGGCAGTCGTAACGGGTAGTCAGAAGCCAGTAAGTCTGACACCAGTCTAACCAAGGGGTATCGGGTTGCCCGGGTAACTGGGTTGAGGAGGTCAGATAGGCAGTCGCTTCTTGTAAAGCACTGGTACTCAGCTGAATCCGGTTAGACTGGAAGCCGACCCCAACATGATTGGGAAAAGGCTCGGAGGATGGATGGCTGTTAGTACACTGTTGTCACTGATCGCATACAGGCGGACCATCGCCACCAACTCGTGTTCGTGTAGTTTTCCGTCATCTCGCACTTTGTACCTACACGTCGCGGAATTCAAAGCGCACGTACGCAGCAGCGGCGGCGACATCAAACACACTGCTTGCCGTCGGCGCTTGTTTGTTCCGGCTTCAAGGGCACGCGGGGAGCGGCGAGGCGAGTGTGTGGGAGTACTCGCACTGTGATTGGGTGAATTTGGGTAGGCTGGATGATCTACGATTTTTATTGAACGATCGTTGCGTATGCTTTGTGCATGTATCGTTTGCGTTTGTGTGAGTGCGCAGCGCGGTAGTAAGGCTAGTAACACACGCGCCGAATTAAAGTACGGCTGGGTTACACTGACGGATATACGTAAATAAGAAAAAAACATGAAAAAATTACCTACCCATTTTTTCGTTGATTTGGGTCGAGAATCATTAGCATATTTACGTCCTTGACTATGGCACGGATGCAAATCAACAGCTTGTATGGTACAGAGAAGCTGGGCTCTTGGGATTCCACATCAGGTGTTCCAGATCTTAAAATTTATTATCTCAGCTGAAAATGCTCATCATATGAAACAATTTTTGCCATGGCACCATATTTGTATCTCTTATAGTTTTGTTGGTCTGTTGGTGTTCTGCATCAGGTCTTCAAGTTTCGAAGATAAATTATAGCCTATATGTTGACCAGGCTTAATACTGATACAACAAAGAAAAAATCATTGAAATCCGTCCAGTAGTTCCGAAGATTAGCGTGTACAAACAAACAGACATACAGACATACAGACATACAGACATACAGACAAACAGACAGAATTTTTTTTTTGGATTTGTGCTCCATTACTGTTTCTAAACCCCACCCAATTATTATTTTTTTAATATATTCAATGTACAGACACAGTTTTTTTACAGATTTATTATATGTATAGATAAAGTATAAAGATACTCCACAGTTACCTTGTTAACATTAATGAAAACTCTAAAAATAAACAAATCTACATTACAATCAAGTCATAACCAATATAGTGGGGTTGTTGACATTTGTACTGAACAATTTATTTGGAAAGTTGTTACATTGTTTTAATATACTATTTTTCACAAGGCTGAATTTAAAATAAAATATTCTAAAATAAAAAGTTGCAGTGGCCTAGTGGGTAAAGAACCAACCTCTCGAGTATGAGGGTGTGGGTTCGATTCCAGGTCAGGCAAGTACCAATGCAACTTTTCTAAGTTTGTATGTACTTTCTAAGAATAATTTAGACACCAATGGCTAATAAAAAGGTGAAGGAAAACATCTTCAGGAAACCTGGACTATTTAGTCTGAAATCATCAACCCGCATTGAGCTAGCGTGGTGATTAATGCTCAATCCTTCTCCGTGTGAGAGGAGGCCTGTGCCCAGCAGTGGGACGATAATAGCTGTAACAGATAACAGATTCTAAAATAATAGTGAACAAACTCTATGAATTGAATGCCTGGTACAATAGAACGCTGATCAGACAAATTTGAGGGCATGGCAGTGCCCCAGCCAAGACTCGAGCAAAGCGGGCACGGCCGTACCATCTTTTCTCGAAGCGTTTCGGGGCTATTTCATCCCCCTGCATCTTCCATGTGAACAAAGCTAGGAGTTTAGGTTTTCGATGACCAAGAGTAAGTATTAGAACAAGCTCAGTCTCAAAATTACAAGACATTTGAATATTGTTTGTTGTTGTTTACGAGTTATGAGCGATCAAAGTTACACCATTTTGTCACTGACTGACTCACTGACCGATCATCAAAAGTCTAAGGTACTTCTAGCAAACTTAGAACCTTCAAATTTGGCACCAAGATAGGTTATTAGCTACATATAAAGGGAAAATTATAAAAACCTTAAAACTTAATAAAAAAATAGGAAACAAATTTATATTTGCGGTTTTTCAAGAACATTGTGTATGAATTTTGACTGCATTGATAACTTTGTTATTTATTTATGTACAAAATGTATTTGTTTTATTGTTACGTAGTGTGGTACATTGTTATTATGTATTAAATATACATACATATTATGAATAAAAAAGCTAGGTTAAAATGAAATGAATAATGATTAAATCTTTCATATTAATGCAGTGCGATAAATACTGCATGCTCGCTCGACAGATGGCGTTGTCCTTTTCTAAATCGCGCTATGATTTCGTTACATAGCTTAGCATAAGTAGTACTTAAAAAAATCAAATAATTTCATGTGATAGCGCCATCTACCTCTGAAATAAACCTCTTTTATTCTTAAAGATATTCGATTCAAAAATTCGACAATTTCGAAATTTTTTAGTTTATTAAAAAAAAATGTTGTTTACGTGCTACTTTAGGTGTACATATTTAGTTTGTTATATACTTAGAGAAGAAAGAGACCTACAAAAAATAAATTTGATCCCACCAAAAACATTTAATGTAAAAAAAAGCCAACCCTCTACGCAATTCCTCCACCGTAAAAAGTTTTGAGATCGCATAGAAGCCAAGTCCTGTTCAACTTTATTTGTAATAATAAATCATTTTTTTTTTACTATATCAATAGTTTTGTTCACATTACAATAATATTGTCTTGGCCATGAGCACAAGTTAAAAGTCGCTCCTTGAAATAATGTGTAAATACCATTGAATTGATAAATTCTATATGGACATGATTTTACGATTGGACTGATTATGGACTGATTGGAATTTGAGATCACCGTGGACTAAACATACGCCATAGTACATGTGCAGTTCATTGATGTTGGATGATACTGACTGTCGGTCATTTAGTAACAATTGAATAAACTAAAAGTATTTAATTCTGTGATATTAAACTTCATGTTTGACTTTCACCTCTCCAAGATATGCTGTATTATATTTGTAGTTTATTGTGCTCATGGCCAAGTCAATATTATTGTAAAGTGAACGAAACTATTGATATAGTCACAAAATATTGATTTATTATTACAAATAAAGTTGAACAGGACTTGGCTTCTATCATCATCCTCCGAGCCTTTTTCCCAATCATGTTGGGGTCGGCTTCCAGTCTAACCGGATTCAGCTGAGTACCAGTGCTTTACAAGAAGCGACTGCCTATCTGACCTCCTCAACCCAGTTACCCGGGCAACCCGATACCCCTTGGTTAGTCTGGTGTCAGACTTACTGGCTTCTGACTACCCGTAACGACTGCCAAGGATGTTCAATGACAGCCGGGACCTACAGTTTAACGTGCCATCCGAAACACAGCCAATGGTGTCTAAGATATACTTAGAAAGTACATACAGACTTAGAAAAGTTGCATTGGTACTTGCCTGACCTGGGATCGAACCCGCGCCCTCATACTTGAGAGATTGGTCCTTTACCCACTAGGCCACTTGGCTTCTATGCGATCTCAAAACGTTTTACGGTGGAGGAATTGCGTAGAGGGTTGGCTTTTTTTACATTAAATGTTTTTGGTGGGATTTTGATTTGTTCTGTTGCAACTACTTCAAACTCAGTGGAAAATAGATATATTTTAAATTTCAGGTTTCAAAGTAGGAAGTAAGAGTATATTATATTTTACGTATATGTTTGCAGTTGGCCCTGTTTGCACCAGTGGCTGGAGACGCGGCCGAGCCGGCAGGTGTGCCCCGTGTGCAAGGCGGCCATCAGTCGCGACAAAGTGATCCCGCTGTACGGCAGGGGCAACACTAAACAGGAGGATCCTAGGAATAAGGTTAGTTGGGCAGAATTACTATAGTTATCGGCATGGATATTGAGCCCTGAACTTCACCTGCGCAGAAGCGATTTATTGGTTTATTGCCTTATGTGTACAGTGCGCAAAGCGATCCCCACTCTTCCGCCGAGAGCTCAATATCCGTGGCGATATATAACTACTAGTTACTTTATTTTTAGGAGGTATAAGTACCTATGTTTACATTTTAACACTATTGTGATAAATAAAACAAAGATTAACGCATTCTCGTTATTTGAATGGAATGTATGCAATAGTGATGAGCATGACGTATGCAGGTGCCACCGCGGCCGGCGGGGCAGCGCACGGAGCCCGAGAACACGACTGGCTTCCCCGGCTTCGGGTTCGGCGAGGGCTTCCACATGTCTTTCGGCATCGGCGCCTTCCCCTTCGGCGTGTTCACGTCCACCTTCAACTTCGGTGATCCCAGACCCAGTGCCGGTATGTATGCACCAATTTAAACCTAAATAAGTTGTTGTTCATATGTAGATTTATAACGCTCTGCTACTACAAAATAACGTTGCGAACTTAACGAATCACAACACGACGTCACAAAAGTTGTACGTTTTGCGGTTTACGTGTCTTTGATACCTCGTCGAGTTTGAGTCCGAATCTGTAACCTCGAAGTCTATTTATGAAATAATGTTGTATCTTATGATAGTGTAGCCCCATTTATCGATATTTTCCCACTGTGGCACGTTACTTACGGATGACGCTGGGCAGCTCCCCGCGGCACGGCGCAGTATGAGGAGGAGCAGTTCCTGTCGAAGATATTCCTGTGGGTGGCCATCCTGTTCGTGCTGTGGCTGATCTTCGCATGACCGCCGGGCAGGCCCCGCCGGCCCCGGGCCGCGCGATGCTCCCCGCTGACTTGCCTCCGACACCGCTCTGCGTTTCGGTATGTTTACACTTTGCTCGATCCTACCCAAATTCTCCCCATTTCCTTTACAAGTAATTTTAAGAAATTCTCGGTGGAGTTGTCCACCCCGAAAAGGTGCGATTGTATAAAATGTTTTGTATTGTAATCGTATTTGAGTTGTTCACATGTGAATGTCTCAGCTAAGATATCGTCTTACTTACGTCGTCGTTGTGACAAGTTCAGTAGGGCTAAGTGGGAGTGACACGTCGTAACAGACAGTTGATATTTCATTTTAGTCCGTCACATCAGTGTAATTAGGTCGGAATTCGACAGCTCACATGAAATTGATAGAATCGATTGAAGTTCATTTGTAGCATATTGTGGGACGACAATGTATAGCAAGATTTAAATGATATTGTAGTAAATTGATATATTTATCTACAACTTTTGCAAGTATGAAATGGTCAACATTTATTTTGTTATTGTATAAAATGTTGGATTAGCAAGTCTGTAATGTTAAAGATTTGTATAACTAACAGCCAGTTTCTTCATCAAAAGTTAAGCCAAAGTAAAAGTCAAAGTAACGTCTAAAGTAAAAGTAACGGTCAAATTCAATTTTTCTATTAGTTTTGCTGTCACTTTAGCCTTGAAAAACGTATTTGACCGTTACTTTTACTTTAGACATTACTTTAACTTTAACTTTTGATGAAGAAACTGGCCGTTAGTACTCAAAGCTATTGAAATTGTGTTAACTTTAGTGACTTGCCATTTCGATATCTTAGAGAATTGCACTGAAACTGTGGGATTTTTCCAAATTAGTGTGTTAAAACATCTATGATGATCTATCGGATTAATCTAAAACATACTTAAATATCGTAAAGGTAGCTAAATATGTCAGAACGCTGTAATTCCACTAACAGCCCGTTCTGCAAAATAATTGCAATTATAAGACACGGATTAAATGTTTAATAATAAAATATGCAAAATATGAAGCAAATAAACTGCTCTCCCTATCACAGACACACTAAAGTAAAATTTGCAAAAATATTTAGAATAATAGCTTTAGTTTTTACATCTAGACACTCATTGACATGTTCTGTCGGAACATTTAGAGCAGATTCTTATAAAGAGATTAATTATTCGGACGTATTTGCTCGAACTGGCAGTGGTCAGTTGTAGGTAAGAATCGAGCTTGCACGAGCTTACAAAGCTGATAATGATATGAGCGAATACCCCGTCAGTTTAGAACCGCTCTTACGTCATTTTTATACACCATAATTATTAATTCGGTAACTATAAAATATGCATTCTACTTATCTAATTAAGACAATGACATGTAAATGAGTCTTTAGATAATTTTATAGAATAGATTTATTTTAAAAGAAATCATGAAAAGAGAGTCTTCAGAACATCTTTAAGGGAAATTTTACGACTCGTTATAAAAATGTAATGTAAATTATTGTTTTCAAATGTGAACATGTCGTCACCGCACTCATTTATTTATTTAGCCTTGTTTGACACTGCCGTAATGTGGGTCTGCTATCAATAGGTTTACTGCACTTCTTACTAACATGTGAACGAATCTTGAGTTTACGAATGTCGATATTTTATCAACTATCCATCCTTTCCATCGAAGTGATTGCTGACGCCAGAATTGGAACGTTGATTCATAATGTGACAGTTCCCAAAAATTACGCCAAAATAGACCTTATGCCTTGTTATTAGAAGTCTCAGAAACGGCAAGTTACTCGTTCTGGTTCTGGTGTTAACAATAACATACAAAATGATGATGACCACTATACATGGAAATATCGATAGTTAAATCAGAAAAGTATTTAGTCAAAACATGTTTTCCAGATTCATTTGCAATAATCTAAGCAGCTAATATATAGTATTGTTACTCAATGAAATGCTATTCTAATCGAGTTATTATATCGACTTAATGTGCACTTATATCAATAATTAAATTTCATTTCGTTTCATCGATGCTTCGAAGCATGCTTTTGGTGCATTAAAACTAATATTATCATGTTACTTGTGTATATAAACCCGTGTTAACGTTACAGGGGCCTTCATTATCAGTCGGTACGCTAGTAGGGTAGGTAGGGCTAGTCTGCAACATCCACTGCTGTATAACCTTGTATTTGTGTACAAACTACGTAGACCACTCGAAGCATATGACTATGAGGCGCATGATTAAGCGTCGGATGTAAATTCAGCCTTATTTATAAATTGAAACTTAGATGCGGCTTGCTATAGAACACCAAGATGTGTAGTTGAGTAATATTTAAATCTTACCTTGCACAAGTTTGCCATCACTGCGCCACATACCAGTAACATTTATAATCTGTGTATTTTGTACACAGCTCATAGTTATTATTATTATGGACACAAAGCTTATAGGTTTTGGATGTCTGAAAGAGTATAAATTATATTTTATTTTAGTATGGAGGTGTGACTACATATTGTATGATAGTTGTTTGCATAGCGTTGCGAATACTCGGAAAGACGTATAATATATGAATTGGTAGATTTTATGTTAATATTCCTGTAATGATAAGTGTATATATAATTATTGTATTGTATATCAAACTAATTACGTTGTGATGGGAGGGTTTGTTTTGATTGTAAATTTGAAAATAAAGATACGTGATGCTAAGCTAAGTGTTTCATTCTGGTATAAGTAAGGTTACTCCCTTTGCTCTCGGCACATCCTACAGGAGAGCGTAGTTTTTCAAATTAAGATTTTTTAGTTAAACAGGGTTGGATCGTGTAAAAGAAGTTAATAAAAGACAAACGTAAAGTCATTCCCTTTATTACTAAAGAAATGCAACTTTCCACAATTCGTCAGCTTTTTCTGAAGTCCTTACAAAACATTGACCACTCACTATACGAATATACTTACAATAAGACGTTATGAGCTAAAACCTAACCTACATAATATAAATTTTATCAAGAAGAATGTACTTTTCATTAGGTTATTTATCGATAAAGACTCCAGTCAAATATATTTTTATAGTCAAAACTACCAGAAGCACAAAATCAATTTCGTTTGAAATACCAGAATGTTATGTTTTTGTAATGGTTTCAATCTTTGTTTGGCAGGTTTTGAGAAGACATTACATGGCAAATTTTTAAGAAACTACGATATGGAATATTGTCACTAGGTACACATGATGCTGAAATTTATATTAGCGACACGAAAAATTATTATAGGTAATCTAGTATTGTGTCACTGTTATATTCGTGTATAATGTTTACTATACAATCTGTCAGTAATTTGAGAAATATATCTGTAATGGGTGTGGTATAGTTCGGCCATTCAGAGAATGCGTTCCTGACACGTCGCGATTGAACTGACGACGTAACTTTGCAATGGCGTTGCAGTTACGATAAAAATATTTTTGCTGGTTGTTTACCGTTTTAACAATTGAGGAGCATTAAAACAACATTATTATATCAATAATCAATGAATGTTATAATTTTGTGCCAAACTGAGTGTCAAATAACTTGGTAAACAATATTTTTCTAAATCTATACTGCGCTATTACAAGGTTATGTCAGCGGTTTATATTTTGTAGTGCTGTGCTAAAAATAACAGGCAAGTATCGTAATCTGTTCTTATACAGTTATAATATAAAATAATACGTTTTGATTTTCTTTTTAAGAATTGGAAAATAATGGACTATAAGACTTAATTATAACTTTTATGAAATATAAAAATAAAACTATGACCAAACCGCATTTTTATACTTAGATTAAAAATGGTAACCCCAAATGGCGTTATGGGCCGCCATTTTGTGACGCTAAAACAGTCGTCCGTTGTCGTTTCGTGCGCATAGACCACGTTTTTCAAGTGTTTTCGATCTGTTTTTATTTGATTACCCGGCTTTTGTTAGACCGAGATATCAGGATTGATTCTGTTATTGATAATAATATAATTATACATGTAGGCGAAGATGATGATGAAGACACCACCTCCTCAAGCAAATCGGAGTCTGATTAATATTCTGTTCGCACATTCAATTCAATGTACTTGTAACAAAGAATAAATAAAACAATTTTATTATATGAATATTACCTTTTTTTGGTTTCCACTTAAATAACTAAAATATAAAACAAATGATTCCGCCAATTTAAAACGAAAATAATCTTAAAATAATGCGGCGGTTCATTTTGAAGGAACGGTAACGAACTCAGTGTTATGTTGTGCCCATCACTAGTCGTGACTAACTGATAGGTGTCAGGAACGCATTCTCTGAACGGCCGAAGTATAGTTACATTGACAACCACTAGAGGTTAATGCAATATGTTAATAATTAATTCTAAACTGGGGTTATTCCCGTTCGGTAACACCCTTTCGTGAACACTGTGGACGATCGGGAAAAAAAAGTTTCGTTCGTTCACAGTGTTGACGAACGCTACTTATTATTTCGGGTAATTCCCGTTCGGTAACACCTTTCGTTCCTGTCGTCAACACTGTTGACGATCGGGATAAAAAAGTTTCGTTTGTTCACAGTGTCCATGAATGCTGGTTTTTATTTTTAAAATATAGAAATAAAAATAAACATGTCATGGATTTTTAAAGTGTAAAATGGTTATTATGAACATGATAAGGCCATTTTTTTATTTTCTAGTTAATTGTGTTTTAAAAGATCTAACATAATCCATTAAAGTATTTCAAAAATCCAAACAAGTAAAAACCAGCATTCATGGACACTGTGACCGAACGAAACTTTTTTTTCCCGATCGTCAACAGTGTTGACGACAGGAACGAAAGGTGTTACCCAACGGGAATTACCCGAAATAATAAGTAGCGTTCGTCAACACTGTGAACGAACGAAACTTTTTTTCCCGATGGTCAACAGTGTTCACGAAAAGGTGTTACCGAACGGGAATAACCCCTAAACTGACTGTGATCCTGCTAAAGTAGCCAAATTGGTTGGCTAAATGATTTTTCGCTAAGTAAAGAAATAAGAACTAAGTCATTAAAATACCATATGTGGCTCCAATAACTGAGTCGCAGTCAAAAAAAAATACAAAAAGAACAACCCTGCAATAGTTTCATCACATTAGAGCTCATATCGAAGTTGCTACCTTAACAGGGCACACAGAGTCATTAGTAAATCAGCTCAATCTATAGAAAACAAATAACATGGAATAGTGTACTACTCTAAGCCGTACAGTTTGAGCGTTCTGTCCATACTGGTGGAGGCGATGTACTGCGCGTTCTTGCCGAACCTCACGCCCGTCGCCGACGCCGTGTGATCGTTGAACACCTTCAGCTCCTGCCACTGCCGGCACAGGTACACCCTCACGTCTGTACCCGCGATGGCCAGGTACGTACCGCTCTGGTCGAAGCACAACTCCTTAATAGCATACCCCTCCTCAAGCTGAATAGTCTTGAAGTTCTTCAACTTTCGCAAATCCCACAGCTTAACGCACGCGTCTTCAGCTGCAGTGGCTAGGTAATAACCGTTCTCAGAGAAGGAGATGGATGTGACTGGACCGACATGTCCCGGGAAATTGGCTACGTTGCTCTGTTCCTTCAGATCCCAAATCTTGACTTGGGAGTTCTCCGTGCCGGTTCCGAAGATAAGACCGTCAGGATGGAACTGTGCTGTGGTGAGGCTGACGCCGGAGAAGTCGCTGACCTTGGTGAGCAGGGTGCCGGTGCGGATGTCGGAGAAGGCCCAGTGCTGGTCAGTGGACGTGGACAGTACGTAGTCGCCAGTGGGGTGCAGCGAGAGACCAGTTACTGGGCCATCGTGAGAGCGCAGAATAACTGTCGTTTGAGACCTGTCAACAAGCATTATTTTCCTTTTAGTAATTTAACTAGATAGTTGGATTTGAAAGAATTGTACCTGCAGAGACAATAGAAGTATGGAAATAAATTACTCAATGTTACAAAAAAATCACTAAGCTTGGGCACATTAAATGTACGACGCATTACACTATTTAATAAAGTTACTTACGTGGGCACATTCCAAACACGAATAGTATGATCCGGCGAGGCAGTAATGACGGTATCCTCGTCGGGATGGTAGATGACGCGCGTGACCTTCTTGCTGTGCCCCTTGAGGATGGCCACCACCTGCTCCGTGTCCTTGTTGAACACGGTCGCGTTGCGGTCGTTGCCGCCCGTCAGCAGCTTGCTGTGGTCCGAAGGGTTGATGTCCAAGGCCAAGATGCCGGGCACACTGGCCGAGTGGAGACCCTGGGGAACAGATACGAGTTCATGTTGCAAAAAACAGTAATTTTTTGTTCTGATTAGTACTAGCTGTTCTGATTAGTCCATTGTATTAACCTGCATTCCGAGAGAATTTCAAAACTTGAATGGATAGTAGGTACTCTTTAAGCTTCAGATAGGCACTAAAAGAATCAATTTAATATTGCCAGCATTTGGTCTGGGCCAGTTTAGTAAGGGGGGTGGGTATACATACGGGATGCGAGGCGAGCGTGAGGAAGGCGCGGATCTGGTCGGGCGCCAGCAGCCCCTCGGGCACGGTGCGGCCGCGGCGCTTGCGCTCCTGCGTCAGCGCCGTGGCGCGCTCCTGCAGCCGCGCCACCACCTCGCCCGACATGCCCACCGGCGCCGCGCCGCCGCCCGCCGCGCCGCCCTCCGCCTGCAACACACACAAATATTACGTATCAATTATAGTTCTACCAATCATAAATCAAATTACATTTATTCAAGAAAGGCTGAAGGACACCTAAAAATTACATCGATAGAACGCCCACTTGTTACCAGTATATTTCTTTCTGGGAAACCCATTTGACAAGCTGTTGATACATACCTGGTGCGTGGGCTGTGGCGCGACGATGCCAGCTTGCGGCTTGAGCGTGGCAAGCGCCTCTCGGGCGGCTGTCACCTCTTTGGTCAGACGCGCGATCACTCGGCACGCTGCGTCGTGTTGGTATAGAGCGTGACTTAGTTCCTGAACAAGGTAGTAGGTTTTGTTATAAAAGAGATGTCTAGTGATAGAAGTGATAACTTCTTTTCTTCCAGTCATACCATCAGCTTTAAATTTTAAAATACCCATACTTTTAACTATAAGAAGCTATAATCCAATGACAGGCAAAATAGATGTTCAAATCTTTTGCTCTCCTCCGTGTGAGAGGAGGCCTGTGCCCAGCAGTGGGACGATAAAAAGGCTGTAACAGTAATCTTTTGCTTGCTTACCTGTCGAGCAGTCTGAAGCTGCTGACGCTGTGTAAAAGCATGCAGCATGAGAGCGTCCCACTCATCCTGCATGCTCTTCAGTGTGGCCGGAATGGATGTGGCACTCGGTGGCTTTGGTTTCACTATTGGTGGAGCTGTCGGAGAGTTGTATGTTAAACCAAAACAAAAATGTGAAAGACTGCCAAGTTCGATAATATGGGAATGCTTCGCCTATAAAAGAAGTGAGATCTGAATAAGTACCAAGTTCCATACACATACCTCAGTTAAAAATAGTTACTTTTTAATGATGTTACTTGGCAAGTTTTCATACACCTTGTTATAAACCTACTAAACGCAATGAATCAAGTATTTAATTTTCTATTAAAACTTGCCAAGTAATCATCATTAAAAAGTAACTATTTTTAACTGAGGTATGTGTATGGAACTTGGTACTTATTCAGATCTCACTTCTTTTATAGGCGAAGCATTCCCATATTATCGAACTTGGCAGTCTTTCACATTTTTGTTTTGGGTGGGATTTCATTTATTTTTGTAAGGTTGTTTATTTTATTTTTTTCTTATGATGAAGTTAGTTAAAGAAATGTCTCATTTATACTATCTTTTAGATTTTTTAATATGCACTATGTTTCTTACAAAGAAATGAACTAGATTAACTATGTCTAGATTTACCAACTGACTGACAAGACATGTTATCATATATTATGTTCGTGGATCAAAGTTACACATTCGTTATTTTCGAAAGTGATTCACACTTGGCCGTTTTCAGATTTTTACTTTACTTTGACTAAATACAAACCTTTGTACCATTCGAAGATATATTATATAAATATAGATAAATTTAGTTCGTTTTAGTTCCTTAGGGGTATAAATTTACACCGGGTATAAAACACCTTCATTATTTTGAAACCGACTCACACTTGGCCATTTTCAGATTTTTCCCTTTACCTTGACATAAAGACCTACCTCCATGCCAAATTTCAAGTCAATACGACCATTGGAAGTGGTCTAGGTTTTTGATGAGTGAGTCAGTGAATAAGTGAATCAGTGTATAGTAAAAATAGCGATTTTCTGACGTCAATATCTCAAGACCTACAATAGGTATATTAATGAAATTTTGTATTTTAGATAAGTGAGGGGGTCTCAACAGATACTAGAAATTTGATATGCGTAAATAATATAGATTTTGAGTTACAGGGGGGTCGAATTTGGCCCGAAATGGTTCGTGTAATATAACCCACGGCCGGTGTGTCGCCTTTTTTGCTCGAACTTGGCGGACACACTGCCGTGTGTCTAGATCATACAGCTTCAAAGTAACCTACAGTATTCACAAATACATCCAACAAGTTTGTAGTTAGCATTGTTTTATGTACCCGAGATCCTACAAAAACAGTTTAGACCTCAATAAAGATGACCATGTTTTCAGCCAGTTTACAATCTTTCTCGTTTATACAACAAACGGAACTAATACTAATATTGATGGTTTGTAGGTCATGTGCAACACTACACAAAATCATCAGGAATTAACAGATTCTTTCTTACATGGCTGGTTGGAGTATGCTTTTCTATCGGAATAATAATTAGTAGATGGACTTTTATTACACTACTAGCTGATCTAGTGAACTTCTAATCGTTTAAGCCTTCCCTGAACCTCTACAAACATTTTAGAACAATAATAAGCTAAATAAGTCAAGCTATTCTCAAGTTTTTATCGTTATAAGTTTACTACTGGGAATTCACCACCATTGATTCAGATTATAGAAGTCAAAGTTAAACAACGGGAAATGGATATTCCTATTGCATTCTATCAATTATCATTGAAATATTTTTGGTATCAGAAAGTAACAAAACTAACAAAATGTATACTCACTTTTAATCTCAATAAGATCCTCTACTCTCAATTCCTTGCCATTGATAGGGTCCACTCCATTTTCTATGATATATTTCTCGATAACGCGCTTCTCAAATACGGCACCAGACATAGGGGACACCACGGGCAGCTCGGGGACCTCATTAGATACTACAATCACAAAGTTAGGTTATAACATAACAAATTACACAATTCCAAATATTGTATTTTACAGGTCGCTTTCAAAATTGCACGAAAACGTGAAATCGGCTTCGTTACACATACTTTATCTTGACTAAATTATAGAAAATACATTATTCGGATTAGTTTCTCCCACCGGTAGGGCATTGAATACGCGCCTTCACAGATCTAATTATTCAAGTCTATCTTACGGTAGTTTATCAGATTTAACACTTACTTGCACAGTATAAAGCCATTATTAATTATTACTTTAGCTATATTTCCCAGAAAAAACTTGAAAACTCATGAAAATGGGCAGCCAAACAAAATCACTTTTTCATAGAACCACCCACAGATAATAACAAAAAAGCTGGCAAAATCTATGGCTGCAATTTTATATAGATCATAGACAATATTTCTGCGTTCTTTTTAAGAAAAAGTAAATAAATTGTTGTGCGTTCAACGTTTTAAAAAATTCATGAGCCATTTTCTGCCACCGTCTAGCTAGCTATGGAACCAACCCACTCCAAAATTCAAGACAGGGATCGTGTGTTGTTATCTACAGTAAAATGTTGTCCTTAAGGCGGCCCCTAGACCGCACCATACTATTATGCAGTATTGCGATTTACGTGTGCATTTACGTTTAGGGTTAATATTGAAGATTGCAATGTTTTTAAGCGGACAATATTTTTATGGTCTTGAGTGCCCCTAAGACACATTTGGAATCTGAAACCATCGACAAGTTCATTTACCTAGTTTTTTCAAAATATGAAGATCATGAAGATAGAATCCATCCATCGACTTCTTCATGACGATATCCTAAAATGTCGTCTTTGATAATAATCATTAGCCATTACATTACATTAGCGGAGCACAGGCCCAATGGCGGATCTACAGAAGTGGCAAAACTGACGGTCTACAGAAAGGCCCTGATTTACTTTATGACGTCACATCATACGTATTTACTCCCGTATATTATACTCATATATGAAACTCCTATATAATGCCTTAGGTTATAGTATACTTTATATGGTAGTTATATGTTCTCCGCATACCCGCCCTGTAAACTCTCTTACACACTCTCCCTATAAACTTCCCATAATTATGTTCTCCTTTCCCTGTGTACTCTTCAATACTAAACTTCCGTTATGATGTACCCCCTTATACATTCTTCTTTCTATTCTATTTCTATTTCCCTTATGTATTGTATGGGAATTTAGTAAATGAGAATGTATGTGATTTTTTTTAATTTTGCCATATCAGATTGATGCGACCACAATCCATTTTAAGAGCTGGATCGGCCTCACTGAGCAGAACAAATAAACCTAATAAGAAATGCATGACTTTCATAATTTTTATTAAATTACAGAGTAACAATAAAATATTTGGTGCCAATCGAAATGGCACTATAATACGAACTAGTCGTCGTGTAAAAACTTACATCGTAAATTACAGACCTATGTACAACTGTGGCAGCTATAAAAATACTCCAGCCGCCTACAGTATATTTACACTCATAAAATAAGTATTTCCATCTTAATTTATGATTTTCATGGAAACATGAGTACTTTCTTAGACCAAAATAGAAAACTTATTCCAATGAAATCAAATTTCTTTGCTTAAATTATTCTCATTTCCAATACTTTAATGAATACACACATTTCCATTCAGTAAATATTTAACATTATTTTTCGTTTGTCCTTTTCTAATATCATTGATATGAAAACTCATTATTTGCATATGCAAATTTAAAAGAAACTGATAATGCTATCTTCACACAAAATAATAATTCCATTCTTTACTTACAGCTAATCAAAGTAAACTAAATATTCTTAAGACAAATTCATAAATTAAGATAATATAAATTTTAACACATAGGGATTCCTAAAACAAAAGTGACAAGTATTGGTTAGGTTGTTTTAACACTAGATTGCACAAAATGTTTAGCAATGTACATAATTAAATATTTACAAATACAACACCTTCATAAGTCTCAAAAAGTTGAGACTAAAGAACAATGAACAATTCTTGCAAGTTTAAATTCATAAAAGCACTTGAGAGCACAGACCAACACATAAGAGATGAGATTATGTGCATTGAGTGCAAATCTAAGTATTACACTTGGTACATGTATAGGTAAGGCTCAACAACAAATGTTTATGTATTCAGTTATAGGTTGACATTGGTCATGCAATATGTCTTGCATCATCATAAGTGATATGATCCCCAAGAAAAAAAATTGACGTAAAACCATGATATAAGCCATTGATTATGTATGTATACAATAACAGAATCCCTATCTTGATTTGTTTCATTGGAAGGGTGTGACTTTATATAGTATAGGTAATAATTTTAAATTTGATCTCAGTAGACTTTTGCTCTCTTACAGACTGATTTCAAAAGGATAGGAGGTGGTTGAAATTTATAACATGATAATCCGCTTACGATTCATTTAACTGATTATATTCAAAGATCAAAATATTTGCCATTAAATTCAATTTCTTAAATATTTATTATGTAAAGTCACGATACTAAGATTGCATACAATCACAACCGCCGCATTTAAAGCCTCGTTCAATTCGTGCGCTTTGTGCTTACATAAAGTATTGCTTGATGCAAACAATAATAAAAATTATTATTTATATTGCCTAATTTCATCATCTTCTTAAAGTTGACAAATTAGAAAAAAATAAACATCACTTAAGTAAAATCTTAAATATTACAACAGTCAAAAAATATATAAACACCAAGCATTAATCTATGCACAATCTAATTTGGCCAATATAGTCAATATGTTCGATTGCTATGATAAAATAAAAGTCCATATTTTTTCTAAATAGAACCAAACACAAGGTAATGCTCAAATTAAGCCATTGGGCATGAAAATATAATTCGTTATCTTTAAGCACAGTAAAAATCCATTTCACTACTGGTAACAAACAGAAGAATCACAATATACAATCAATCAATCTAAATCAATCTGCCGAAACCGGTCAATTCATAACACAAAATAGTTCCATAGAAAATCTGAACATGACAGAAGAACGTTGTTTTCACTTAAAGTGGTATTTACACATTTAAGATAAGGAGCACGAGTTTAGAAACACATAAGAATGCTAAGACGCACAGTTGACACTAATTAATGAGCCAGATCGTCACTAGACGTTTGTCTTCACTAGAAGTGCTATTTACACGTTCCACACAGTGAGCATTAGTTTGGCTTGGGAAACACTATAATGCTTGTGACTGTAGGTCCCGGCCGTTCACATGAGGATGTGCAGCAGGGCAGCCGTGGCGGGCGATCACGTGGCGTCGTGGCGCAGCAGGCGCACGGCGCTGTACACCTTGACGGCCGGGCCCAGCCGCAGCCGCGCGCACTGCACCAGCTCGTCGCGCGACGCCATCAGCAGCTCCGCGCCGCCCAGCCGCGCCGCCGCCACCAGCGCGCCCGCGCCGCTGCCCGCGATCCGGCTCACCAGCGCTGCCACGTCGCTCTGGAAATATTCATGCATTATAAAATGGGCTGGGAAAAATACTGAGCAAGGTATCAGGCTCTTATGAGCTGCAATCAAGTCGTCGTACCTGTGTCCAGACGGTGGGGTCGTGCGGCAGCGCGAGCGCGGCGCGGTGGGCGGCGAGCGCGGCGGCGAGGCGGTCGCGCAGCGGCGCGGCGGGGGGCTGCGAGGCGCGCGAGTACGTGCGCAGCGTGCGCGAGCCCGACGCGCCGCGCCAGCGCTTGCCGCCGCCGCTCGACACTGACTCGTCGTCCGACTGCACACATCAATATTTACATTTAACCTCTAGCGCAAATTAAATACACCACTTAAAATCCTTAAAAACCTTTTAGTGAAAACTGAATTTTCAATTTATTTACAGCGTGAAAAAAAAAATGTTACATACCGCGTCATTTTTGGCAACTTCTTCTATTCGCTTATGCTTAGGCGGCCTTCCTCGAGGTCTGTTAGTAAAATAAGTTACAACAGTTCAATATTTACAATCAACATAAGGACTATAGGTATTTATAATCATTACTACTGAGTAAAATCGCTTATCTGCTTACCTAGTATCCTTGGTTTCGCTGGTGGGTGTACTCGCGTGTATTGAATTCGTCTTGGGCTGTTTGGTGAGCACTCTGGAATAAATACTATCATGATAGATAGACTGTACCCAGTTTAGCTAGGTATTTGAAAGAATTTCATATTTTGTTTTTTTTTTTTTTAACAATTATAATTTTTCCGCAGTAGGGGCAGGCGGCGGCGTGGTGTACATACCTGCGCTCGCGCGGCAGCACATGCTCCCCGTCTCGTGGCGGCGCGAGGCGGTCTGGCGGACGCGGCGGCAGGGAGCGGTAGGGGCAGGCGGAGGCGGCGGAGTGGTGCTTATGTGCACCTCCACGCACTGAGCCCAGTCCACGACACCCGCCCACGCCGCAAGGACCTACGATCCGAAGCTCTTCTGCCGCTGTAGACGGATGTATGATGATGTTAAAGCAAACTCAGATTCCAGATAGCGTTTTTTTCTTTTAAGAAATTTAACTAACTTAGAAAACTCTGTCGTGTCACGTACATCAACATAGCATCACGTATTATTTAAGCTATTGTTTAAGCTCAGATAGATAAGACAGGTTCAGGAGTTACATGCATACATGTCTCATTCAGTCAAATAAAACAAAACATTATTTTGAAATGAAAGTAATTAGACTTACTGAGCGGCGGCTCGAGTGGGTGGCCAGTCTTCAGGCACCAGCCCACGGGGTGCAGGTCGGGGGAGTCGTCGTCGAACCAGCAGGCGAGCTCCTCGGGCCAGCCGTCGAACGACACCTGCACCTGGTGGCCTTTCACCGCGATTATCGTCGCCACGCGGATTAGGAACGGCACCTGATATCAATAAGAAAATATATGTTTTTGATATTTTTCAGTACCCTTTGAAACAATTTGTTCAAAGTTGAAACTTGTTAGGCAAGTTCTTATGAAACTTTAGACCGTTAGAAGCTATATGTTTGGCAGTAAACTTCAGGAAAGAAAAGTCTACAGGCTCTCGGCGTACGACACTACTGTAATGCAATTTTTATTATTTATTTGAAAGAATGATAATTACAGCTGGAACGTATTATTTAAAGAGAAGAAGAGAGCGTAAATAGTCGTCACTCATAAAAAAAACCGTAGCTCTGGCTTCCCCTAAGTATACTTATGAAGGTTTTCTAAAATTCATGTAGCACTTACCCTTTTGTCAACAACTTCAAGCTTCATGCCCGGTTTGAATCCCTGCGGCGGGCGAGGCTTGAAGGCGCGAGGCGGCGCTGGCGACGCCCCTGTCTCCGCCAGGTAGTTCTCCCACGAGAACGTGTCGGGATCTTTGTAAACTAGGAACAAATATAACCCTCGTATATAATCTAGTTTTTGGCAAGAAACTTGACCATATAAAATGAGGGAAAACACAGAGGTCGCTAATCATACAGATATGAGATTAATCCCACCACGCTTGCTCAAAGCGGAGTAGCGAATTTTGATTCAAGCCTTATTCAAGATCTTTGAAGCAAAGATTCCCTGAAGACTATCGTTTTTTTTGTATTATCGATAAATTAACTAGGGTCCATACATCGATCGAGTAATGATGCCATAACGCTTTTGGGAAACCCGAGATAAGACGTATTTAAACGCAAATAGATCATTTCTCTCGTACATTCAGAAATGGCAGTTTGTTTTTTGATAACTTTAGTTTGTTGTTGAATGTGTGTCATAATTTACCTAAAACCGTTATGCATATATGACTTTTTTATGGGAAATCATCAATTAAGAGATTATTGCAGATGTTATGTTTGACTGCAAAATAATCATTAAGTTTCATAGAAACATAATGAAATAAACGGGGATATACTTAATATTTATGTGTGGGTGTCTATCAGGAAAACAACACCCGCCGTCAAATGCAATCCAATGAACACAAAGTAAGAATGTCTAAATAAGGCAAACTGTGTTACCGGTGATATTAGAATTTCAACTTGCCGCGAGTTGTCAACGATACTTTATCAAAGGAATTTGGGCTACCTAAATTACACTTCAATGTTGAGCGACGGACCGCGAGGAAATACGTTTGTGATAAGAGTTGTGTATTTAAATGGGAGTAGATTAAATTGCATTCAATATAAATATGCAGTGAATATTTCCTTTGAGTAGAGTGCATTTTGGTATGAGTAGAGTATATTTTAGCATAAAAACAATTTATTATCTATTGTCATTGATGTAATTTTAACATCATGATTACAATGAAAGATAAATGCTAATATCAGAATAAAAAAAAAATTAAGCATAAAACAAAAATAAATACGAGCTACGTGTTATAAAAACTAATCGCGAACAATATTCATGACATTAGTTTTATTACTATTTATAAATAACAAACATTACAATAAGATATTGCATAATATCTAGTTAAAACCTCAGAGTGATACAAAACTTACTTGTTTTTCCTAAGGCACATATCGAATTATTTGACATTAGTAAGGACTAGTGAGTAGGTCCGTGATATTTTAGTGTGAAAACAATAGGCACGACGTTCACATACAAGCTGCGATACATGACTAATACGTACAGTTCAAGTGACGAGATAGCGACGTAACCAAACTACCGGTTATCCTTGTTGCTACACTCCGCAATACATTTGAATTTTTAATTGATACTATTAAGAATAATTGCGGAATTAATTTGTGATGTTCTGTTATGAAATTATCATTACCCTAAAAACATTTTTTGAGTGAACAATTTGAGCTTGAGTTAGTGTAAATGTTTTTGGATTAGGACTTAGAACAATATTTAGTTTCAATATATTTTCCCTTATGAATAAGTTATCAGCTAAAATAATCTATAACATTGTATACATATTGCGTATACGTATATTATACATACATAATATATTTGATATAAGTTATAGAATAGAGTCAAGTCATCTGAAGGAAATGATTAATATGATCGGCTCTAAAACATTTATTAGATACCAAACAAACTCATAAATGAAACATGTTTTATGAATAAAAGATACAAAACTACGAAGATTAGTTTTAAAAGTTTTTTAAACTACAACATAACTCAAGGTAAAAAACTTCTCTGAAAGGCAATTTGTGGATTCTTAACAGTAAGAATAGGGTATATTTAATTCTATATTTAATTTTTGTCCAAAGGATGAGAAGAAAAATGATCAAATTAAATGAGTACTCACAGTTCGGGGGAGTCAAAGGTACTCCGTTTTCCTCAGCCCAGCCGACGGGGTGTATGTAGGGCGAGGTGGGGTCTACCCAAAAGTCATACATTTCGTCCCACGAGTCGAAGTTGATCAGCATCCTGTTGTCCAGGATGTCGGCTATCGAAGCCACGCACACTAAGTCGTTCTTACGGTCTTCGGCTTCTAGCTTCATGCCCACGCGGAAGCAGTTCGGTTTGAAGATCTACGATGAATAAAGACAGTCAAAAAAATAAATCACTTATTTTAATGTTTCGAAGTTTTAGTCAAGCATTAGAAAAGTGACTTTCTTTTTTACAAAAATAATTTGATGAATCATAAGCAGAGTACAAGTTGGAGATAGGAAAGTCATTCTAATTATTTATGTTTCACAAAATGATGTTGAAACTCACCGCAGCGGTGACATGCGGGAACAAATTCCTGGGCGCGGCGACTGCTCTCATTTGTTTCAGGTACAGCGGCCACGAGAAATTCGATGAGGACAGGTTGCCTGGCGGCTTGAGCGACCGGCCATTTTTCTCGCACCAGCCGGGCGGGAATATCTCGCTAGAGTCAGCGTTCACCCAGTAGTCATACACGTCTGGGTACTCGTCGAAATGTAGCCGCATCCTGTAGCCCTGAACTTCAGCAACAGAGACCACGCAAAATATTGACGGGTGCTGTGGATCTACTGCTTCCAACCGCATGCCTACTTTAAACCCATTCCTGTTGTAAGGAAATGGATTCTTGAATAGCTTAACAGGCGCAGCCTTCGCCTTGCAAATGTCGAGATACCGCATCCAGGAGAATCCGTTCTTTCCACACATCCACGGGTATTTTTCATTCTCTATTAAATCTTCACTCATTTTTAATAAAGCCGCCTCAGATAATTGGTCTGCAGGCAGGGAGTCATAGTGCTTGAGTAAGACTTTGTCATCTTTTCCCTCAGACACGATATCAGACTCTGAAAGTTGTTTCCTCATTAACAATTTCTTTATTTTATTCTTCTTTTTAACTAAATCGACGCGTTCCCTGTCTTTTTTCTTTTGTAAAGCTTTTTGTACTTCAGTCTGACATGCAGCACTACAGAAGTTGGGCGTTATGAACTCTGCAGCCATGCCGTGGCAGCCGCAACATTCGCAGCGGTACATATCCTCAGGAGAATTAGGTTTTTTATTATTCCTGTCAATTCGTTGCTTCATCGGCGTGTGGTATTTCACATTATTTGCACCTTCATCTGGGTCACTGCTGTCTAGCAAATCAATAAGACCAAATTCGTTAGTCTGAAATTGTAAATTGCTACCTTGTAATCTAGCAACTCCATTATTCCATATTAGTCCAGGTGGATCCTCCTCTACAAGACCCTCTTTAATTTCATCCTTGGTAAAATCTTCTATTTTATTGAAATATATTTCTGCAGGACTAATTTCGTTAAGTGTTTCAGGTTTGCTGTCTTTATAATCTTCAGGATCTGAATCAAGGTGTTTGGCCTCTAAATCTTTGTCCAATTTCTCGTCACAGAAGAGCGAGGGCACCCGATGGTCGTCGTTGTTGTCAGCCTCTGGAGGCACATCTTCAATTTTATCGATTCTCTGCGGGAGTGGCGCCAATCGCGTGTTCTTATTTGATAAGTTCTCAGCACATAACGAAATACGCCTTTTCATGCTTGCGTTCGATATTTTTCTCTCACTGTTATCTGAATTGGAACGCCTGAGAATTGCAGGAGCAGCTATTGTCACTGTTCCCACATCATGTCTTTCTATCATGTTTCTGTTCAGTAAACTCTTTCCTTTTTCAGGGATAGCTAAGGTGAAGGATTTCTCCCGATGAGCCCCATCTTCGTCTGCTATCGACACGGTATAAAGATCGTCATTCATTGCTGCGTTGGTTTCGGGTATAGAAAGCGTGTATTCTCCTTGCTCGCCGGTTGGTTCTGCTCTAGACCCTGGTATGGATAGTGTGAATGCCTTCTCTCCTTTGGGGCTTTGAGGTTCTTTTCCATTTATAAGAACTTTTCCAAGAGGCTGCAACGGTGGCATGTCCTGTGTATCCATTGCAGTATCTCTCATGACTGTAATATTTCCTTGAGGATCATTTTGTATCTGTCCATTAGCTATTTGTAGATTGATGATAGGACCCTTGGAAGCCATAGTTGCAGGCAAAGTAACAGGCAAAATGAACTTTGTGTTTTGAATTTTAGGCATATTCATAGGAGTTATAAATAGCTTCTGATTGTTAGCATTGACGTTGGCTTGATTGTTTGATATGAGAATAGACTGGTTCTCAGATATGTTCTTTTGGTTGGGTTTCTTCATTGAACCGAGATATGCTATGGCCTGCTTGTTAGGGTTGCCAGGAGCAATACTGACGGGGACTATCATTTTGTCATTAGACTTTGGCTTCTGTATGACTATTGGCTGACTAGCATTGACTGGAGCGAGGATGGAAGACTTGTTCTGTGCAGACACCTTTGGGGCTATGTTGGGTTTGGTAGTTACATTTGGTATTAAATGTAAGTTCGAATTGCTGGTTACCTGCAAGGAGTGAAAACAAACTTTAAGTTACTGCAATTGTAGCACATAGTATTATACTTCACATGTACAGAAAATAATACGTTTTCAGTATTTTGCTAAACTTTTACCTTACTAGTTTACACTCAACTGTCTAATGCATTTAAAATGCCTAACTTTATTTAAATGTAAAAATTATATATTTATGATTTTTTTGTGATAGTTTATTGCTGACGTTAAGTATTTTTTTTTATTAAAATTATGCAAGTATTTTTTTAGTTGGATAGTTATTTAAAACTATTTCTCTATATACCTTCGAACTATTTCGTCTCTATTTCACAAGAGAATTCACTGGAACAGTTTAATCAAATAAAGAATATAGTTACTTTCAAACTGATAGCTATTTATGAAATCAATTTGCTAACTCCGGTCATACTTATGAATTATCATTTTATAATATATTATTTGGCCTTGTCAGTAATCACAATGAAGGCTATCTTCATAGAACCAAGTCACCTAATAAAATTATATAACAATTTAAACCAAAACATGACATAACTTAAGAATGATTTGTGATTAAACCACCACCATTATGTTTATTTTTGTGTGAGTGAATGTGCATTCATTGAAAGTACATTATCAATTACTTGTTATCTTTTGGTTAATACAATTTTGAACATAAACTTGGTAAGCCAATTCATTATCTAATCATTTGTATTATAGTTTAGTTAGTTTACAGCAAGGAATTGAATCACTATCAACTTTTTCATAAAAATTTGGTAGCTGAAAGGAGTAAAAAATATTTAATGAAATAAATCTTACAGTTCCAATTTTACATGAATGCATGTTAATGGTGATGATTCACTTACTGGTCTCCTTACTATGATTTGTGGTGGGTTTCCACTTGTACTTGCTTGGGTGATGACGTCTGTACTCGTGACTGGCTTCAGGCCGGTTGGAGTTTGGATGTAGACCACATGCGGCACGTGTGGCACCTGCCTTGGAGCTCCTCGGATTTGAATAGAATTTGCAGCATTCTGCATTTGCAATACTGCATTATTGTGCCCTACTTGTACTTGTGGGGGGGGATTGTTTACTTTAACTTGAGATATAGATGTGTCTGTCATCTGCAGATGAGATGAGCTTGACACTGTCATGTCAGAGTTGCAATCCATGTTGGTTGATCTTGGATTTGAACCCATGTGGACTTGAATTATGGAACTGTGGAGGGACTGATTATGATTTTGTAATACTGGCATAGAGGGCAATGTTGGAAGTTGAATATTTTGATTGGCTGCTGGAATTTGTAAGGGAACATTTATAGTCTCGCCAGCTGATAATTGTACTGGTACACTAGTTGTTCCCGAGACTTGAAGAGGAAGACTGACCGGTGCAATCTGTAATGGCACTGTACTGGTAGGTCCGGATATTTGGACAGGGACATTAATATTGGAGGTGGAGCCTGGTATTTGTACTGGAACATGCACAGTGGAGAGTTGCAAGGGGTATGGGGAGTTGTTTGGGTGTATTTTAACAGGGGCAATAGAATGGGTAACTAAGTTGCGTGTTATAGGTAGTGAGCTTTGAGAGGCCTGCATCGAGGACACGATCATGCTGCTCGATATTGGCGCCTGAAATTTGACAAATGTGTGTCAATCATGTCAAAATTTAACTCAACATCACAATTAAAAAATAATAAACATATTAGAAACTCACGCGTAATGTATTCAGTAGCACATTCTGCTGAGGACTGTTTTGTGTTATATTAGTGTTGGCTGCTGATTTCAATAATCTTTTTTTCAAAATTTCTGTTTTAGGTTCATCAAAGTTTTGAAGTGAATTACACTGCTGTCTCTCCATTTCTCAGTGCCAATATCGTGAGCGAGTTCATTACAGACACTCGGTTATCTTTTACAATCCATTACAGATGACCTGCAATACATTTAAAAATAAAATATCGCGAAATGAAATATCATTCCGACGCACAATTCTGATATACCTTTCTTGGATGGTGATAAAAGTTTTTGTTTTTAGATTTTAAAAAATATACAGGTAAAGTGTAATAAAAGATCTTATTTATTTAATTAATACAATATACGTTACACACATTTTTCTTTCGCGAGTATCGCACTCTATCAATTGTGCAGCTACTTTTACAGATCCACAACCTTCTACAAAAAAGTTCACGAAACAGTGAAACAGAAACTTATTACTTACATTTCTATGTTTCAATAGGAAGATGAGTTCTTCATGTATCTTTCCAACTATTACAACATCGTTATCGTGTTGAAAACCATTAAAGAAAAATAAAATATTCTCAATAAAGCGACGATATTTACCTGCCCAGCACAACTGGTAATAAATCTGACAACATTGCCAAAATGCTGTAGGTGTTCGTTACGTTGGTAGAGACAAAATTTTCCACCAATCGCAGCCACGCAATTTTATGACGAAGCTTTCGCGCCCGATTATTCAGCTAAAAAAGTCAACAGATAAGTTTATATTTATACAGTTTGGTATGCAAGGATATGTGTGATGATTAAGAGAATTTGAGCTTTAACATTTTAGATGATTCATTTTTTTCTGTAGTCTTTCTGTAAGAATCTACTTTTACGTTTATTTTGTTTTGTGGTATTTATAGTTTTATCTTTGACATTGTTGTGTTGCTACGCAAGCATGTATGAACCTATAGAACATCAACTATTTTGCAGTCAACTTAAGTACATAACTAGTCAGACCTTAGAGTGCATTTTCCATTGCTTATGATTTAACGGAAATAAAGATTCGTTCTTTTGGTTATAAAGGTTCAAACTTTGAATATGATGTGTTTGCACAAAAGTACTTGTTTTATAACAATATACTTATCACTATGAACAATATTATTTTATCTTATTTTTAAATAATATACAAAGAAAGGATAAGAAAGAAAAATGCGTGCACCGGAAGCGGATGATGAATTTCCACGTATTTATTTCCGATTTACATAACAGACAAGAAAACAAAAAATCTACAAGAGTTCCGAAAAAAACAAACTCGCAGCCAACTAGAAACTCGAATGGATGGTTGCCGACTGATAAAAAATTATGTTGTAGCCGAATGTTTTTCAATATCAATAATGCGTGAAATACCTTTATTCATTACCTATCCACTCTAACGTCCGGGCCGCGCGACCGTTTCTCTCTCTAACGTCCAGCCGCGCGCGGCACCCGAACCACGCGCGACTCGCAACTTCGTCGTAACAAAAAACCTATACAGCTACTGAACCGTAATGGCTAAAATAAAGAAAAAAATACGAAAAAAATGGTTAAAGAATACAGATCAAAGTTAATGATATTTTAAAATCGTTAGTTATAATCTTTGATACTAAAATCCGGGTTAAACATGATTTTAAGGAGAAAAAAACACATTTATTTCTACCATTTTAAAATATAAGGGACAACTGTTGCATATTTTATCAATAAAATATTTTCAGAACAAACTAGGCTTATTACCCTTTCTTCTGATGTATATTTGATTATATTCGGTTAACTCTAAGTATTTTAATTAAATCGAAACAAAACACTACTCTTCGTAATTTTACCGCGATGTCTCCCGCGCTCGAGAAGGCTATTACGAAATTTTCAATGAATTTAGTATATTTCTGTTTGAAAAATGTATTATTTTGCTTATTACGATATTAAATATAATATTTTAATGCAAAATTTGTAAAATATGTATAAACAAAACTAAGATTGGCCTATGACCTTGACCGGACTTTTTTCGAAACAACAATCGTTTGAAGTTAAAATTAGACTAGATTTATCAGCTACAACTGTGATATTTAAACATCATCGTAAAGCCAAAATCTTCTAGTTTATTTTGATGTATAACACTTGTAAAATAAATAAAACAAAACGACATAATAGTTGACACTTATAAAAACACTTAACGAAACGAACGTCAAACGCGTCAACTGAACTTAATTTTTTTTTTTTTTTTGTCAAAAGCTTGTTACACTACCATCTCTTATTTTTTCGTCGAACTATTTCATCAGCTATATAGATAATCTGTCAAAACTCAACAAATAATACCGTATTTTAAAATAGATGGAGTTAAACACAACTCGTCGCTTTGGATACTATAGTATCCATGGGCGTATGACGCTACTTTTTTCTTGGATACTGTACTATCCACGGACGTTAGAGTGGATATGAATAATGAATATCAATTTACATACTTTGGAGAAATTAGTGATGAAAGATATAATAAGTTACCAGTTCTATATTTGTACTTAATAATTATTATGTGACAAGGGTTTATTTGATAAATATTAAAAATTCATTATTATATTTACACAAGTACCTACCTACGGATGTCCGAAAAACTTGGCGAGTCTGAAGTTACTAGCTGTTTATTCAATGAACAAAACTCCAGACTCGCAAAATGATTCATGACTTTCTATTAGACTAATAACCCGTACTTCGTACTTTTGTATTTTAAAATAAAAGTGATGTTATTATTATTTTTTAACTTCTTGCCATCTCCACCATTTGTTACTGAAAAGGCTAGTACCCTAAATGTGATTATTCAATAGTAAAAATAAAACGCAAAGTTAAAAAAAAATGTTGTCAAATAGTGAAATATTTGTCAAAATAAATTTTCCTCTTGAGGATTTCGCAATTAATCATACAAAAAAATAGTATTTACAAAACAAAATACAAAACGGGAGCAATTTGTGTAACTGCTCAATTTTGAGCTCTTTAAAATATTTATAGGCGAAGATTATCTTTTAATGCGTATGTATAACAGATTTTTTGTAAAATATTTATTTACGGCTTAGATATAAACTAAACTACGTATTGATTCGAGTTTCATTATTTAAATACCAAAACTTTTTATTGTTCAGGGCGCACACTGAAATCAATTGATTCCTATTGCAATAAATAAGCGTGTGTAAATGTTCTAGATATTTCTTTGTTGTGTTTTGGAGACACCTATGCGGATGGAACCCAATAATTCTAATTGGAAATAGTTTTAGTACATATAAAACTGCTCCAGTATTGTTATAAAAACTCGGTTATGCGAGTCAATGCTTATGGATCATTATATTTTGGTTTGTACTCTGAACAATGCAGCTGTCAATAAACACTTTAAAGATTTTTTAATACATGTAGGTACCTCTAAATAATATTCAAAAGTAGTTATGTATTAAAGATCTCGGTGTTCTACCTAACACATCAATTTCCTGATAAATTGTGTATGAAATGAAATTAATGTTGAAATACAACAGTAAAATTCAATGAATGTTTAATTGTTTAAAGATTCAATAAGCACCATTTGTCTCAATTAATCGCTTTGATATTTGGATAGCCTAAGGAATGAGCGATATATCTAATAATAAATTACACATATGCAAGACATATACCCGGATTCAAGTCAAATTACCACAGGTGATTCTATATCAGATTCTGAATCCAATACACTATGTGAGTAACTTAGAATAATGTAGGTGCTTTTTGTATTGGCATTTATATTGAGTGAAAGCTTCTTTAGAATCATCTCATTCCCTTACAAATCAAATACTCCCAGTTGTAGACAATTGAAATACTTTTATCTGGTACTCTTCTCATTAATAATTATAGCAACATGTGTATTTAAAAGGATGTTACAAAAAGCAGAAAGGGGTTAAATGTTCCCCTCCTACTATACTATAGTTACAGATATAACTAGGCAGAGCAGAATGGTTATACATTCATACTTTATATCTAAGGACAAACTCATACTAACAAAAAAAGCATTCACAATATTTTTTGTGGGATTTTTCTAACATCCTATAGTAATATTAACTCGCTAGCTTATAATACTTAATATGTAGACTTAAGACCTTGTTATTGTAAACAATGTAAAGTGGTAAACTTTTCTTGTTAATGATAAGTAGTATAACTCAAGGAATAAGTATAGTAAGTAGTAATAAATAACGAAATCATAGAGTACAGCTTGTATTGTAATTTGCAGCACATTTGATGCGAACCTGGGACAATGAGTAGCCAGCACCAGTACATGAGCGTCAACAACACACCAAGTGCACGCATTGGCGATATTGAACACATTAGTAAGATATATTTGCTCTTTTATTTTTTACAGTGATTGTAGACCGGATTGGATTGTAGATGTAGACTAGATTTGGTTTAAGTAGACATTAACTGCAATTGTTTAAGCTGAGAATTGATAGTTAGTATAAGATTTATAGCTATTAATGATACATTGATGTTTAACTCATTTGAACTCAAAAAAGTTGAGTTTGAAGCGGGAGTGTTTTAAATTTTCATTATGTATTGGTTGATGATGTAACATAATTTTGATATAGGCTTAAAACACGATCAAGTCTATTGTGTTAAAGCTGATTTTATGGAGAATGTAGCAAACCTAAGTCGTGTCGGGAAGTCGTGGTGGCCTAGTGGGTAAAGGACCAACCTCTCAAGTATGAGGGCGCGGGTTCGATCCCAGGTCAGGCAAGTACCAATGCAACTTTTCTAAGTTTGTATGTACTTTCTAAGTATATCTTAGACACCACTGACTGTGTTTCGGATGGCACGTTAAACTGTAGGTCCCGGCTGTCAGTGAACATCCTTGGCAGTCGTTACGGGTCGGTCAGAAGCCAGAAAGTTTGACACCAGTCTAACCAAGGGGTATCGGGTTGCCCGGGTTACTGGGTTGAGGAGGTCAGATAGGCAGTCGCTTCTTGTAAAGCACTGGTACTCAGCTGAATCCTGTTAGACTGGAAGCCGACCCCAACATGATTGGGAAAAAGGCTCGGAGGATGTAGCAAACCTCATTAAACCTGTGAGTATAACACTCAAAAAAAAGGCGAACATACTACAATCATGTGCTTTCTTGAAGTTTACGATACCCATTAGTGAACTTGGTGACCTAGTTCCAAAAATAGTCATTTTAGTCTCGTAATACTATTGAAATATACTGCTATTTATATTTCGACTTATTCAAGTCACTTGACTATAGATATAATTTTCGCAAGCACGCAAAATGTTCCGATTGCGTGCCGATACATATTTATGAATGTTAGTTCCGTACACGCCAACCTAATTGTATTTTGCGTTGTGATTGAACAATGACTTAGGACTTCAGATCATAAGAAGTATTGTGTTGTGAATAGGAATAGAATAAAAAGACCATTCTTTACTGTATCTTTATCGCATAACCACGGTTTCTTCCACATTTTTCGGATTCTTAATTTCAATGGCAAATAGTTCATCTGTCCCGCCCCACCTACAGCAACTCATTTAGAGTTTCTTTGTTCGAAAAACAATTTTTTTCTTTTCTTTTTATCGTCACACTTCAGGCCCTCTCTTGGCACGAAGGGATGAGTTTTAGTCACTTCGCTTGCTCAAGGTGACTTGGCCTTAATATTTGCTAATCCCGAAATTGCCAGATCCACACACATTGGTACTATCGTGTGGTGCCAAGCGGATACGTCGCAGTGTGCTTCCTTTTTCCACTAGCAATTGTGTGCCTTTGAAGAACAAATTTAATCAAACCTTTGTTAAAATGTAACAGTGGAAGTACTTAAGTACCTAGGTCTTGGCTAACCGATGTGCGTGTAAGAATTAATTGTAGCTATTTTTATGTATCTTATCCGGTCAGTAACAGCAACCGCAACGCGTTTGTATTGACGAAATTGAACATTTGGAAAAAAATAAGGCTTATGTTTAACTGATCACCAGAAATAGTAACAAATAGCAGACAAAAATAGTAAATGATCACCAAAATGAAACTCGCATTTTAATGTAAAATGATAACCAAAGTTTTAACACTTTGCTATCCCATTTAAGTGAAATTACTCCAAAATAAATCATGCGCAAGCCAAAAATAGTAAATGATCACCAAAATTAAACCACCATTTTAAAGTAAAATGATAACCAAAGTTTTTACATTCTGCTATCCTATTTAAGCAAAATGAGTCCAAATAAATCATTGTTATCCCAAAAGTAGTAAATGATCACCAAAAGTAGTGAATGATCATCAAAATTATACCAGCGTTTTAATATAAAATGATAATCAAAGTTTTTACATCTTGCTATCCTGTTTAAGTAAACTGACTCCAAAAAAATAAGTTCGGCCTGATACAATAAATGTAATTACATTATGGGGACCCTTTTCCTGCACTAGGGTGGAAAATTGTCTATTGCATGCCTCTAAACAGTGCGATAAGAGTGTGTTTTCGAGGGAGTGTATTGAGAAACACATTCTTCTTCTTCTTTCTCCTGCCCTGTTCCCAATTTTACTTGGGGTCGGCGCAATATGTCATTTTCTTCCATTTTCCCCTGTCACTCGTCATACTGACACTCACGCATGCATTGCAAGCCGGACACATAACTTAATATGGCATCATAATACTTTATTTGATAATAAGCCTACATTTTATGGCAATCACAGTGACTTATTTAGGCAAAAATAATACATTAATTTGGTCGTCAAGAGTTGGTGATCATTTACTAAATTTGGTGGTCGAATACAATTTAAAGTGAAGTCGTGACTAAAATAGCTGGTACTATTACATTTTTAGACTTTATTTTTCTGGTGTTCAGTAGATTTTTCTGGTTGCAAAACTAAGGGTATCAAAGCATTTTATGGTGGTCATTATATTTGTTCCCAAAAAATAATGCGTTTACACACAGATTACAGAATAGGCACTTATTAACTTATTACTGTAAGACAAAACATACTGAGTAGCCCGGACCAACAAACAGACAGTGATTTGTAACAGTGAGACCATTGTTTCAAATCACTGTCACATAATTGTGGCTGTGGAACATAATAATATGCTAAGTAAAAATGCTGTTCGCACGGCGTATCGATTCATCAAAAAGAAACCTTATTTTCCTGCACGAAAAATACATTCACACATGAATAATTTAAACATCAATTCTTGTTACTTTACCTATCTCATACACATAGTTACAATAACAGCTGGTATGTTGTCAGGCCACCTGTCGGAACACATAGGTTCGCTGTGCCTATCCTCAGAGTACTCGGATGTGACGCTCATCGTGGAGGGGCAGCGGATACCCGCGCACAAGGTCATCCTGGCTGCCAGCAGTGACTACTTCAGGGCGCTGCTGTATGGCGGCATGAGAGAGGCGAACCAGGTAAACAAACGAAAAGGTTTCTTCTTCCAGCCCTCCTGGGTATAAAGAAGTCAAGATTATCCCTCTGGATTTGGGGATGTTAAACCATAATCATTGAATGTCGAATTGAACTATTGAACATGTGTCTGAAAAGCCTTTTCAATAGAAAATGTATGTTCACATCCTACTTTATTTACTAATAACATCCTAATCTATTGCAGGCCGAAGTAGAGTTGCAAGCGCCACTACAAGCCTTCAAGGCGCTCCTTCGATATGTTTACTCAGGTAATTATCGAGGTAATCGCAGATTATACTGATTTGTATAACATTGCTACAGATTCAGAACTAAACTTATGATGATACTAGAAGAAAGTTAAGTATGTTATGCGTGTTCCCAGGTCACATGGGTCTCTCGATGCTGCGAGAAGACACAGTGCTGGACATGCTAGGGCTAGCGCATCAGTTCAACTTCCAGGAGTTGGAGACAGCCATATCTGACTACCTGAGGCAGGTGCTCGCGCTTAGGAACGTCTGCTCCGTGCTCGATGCTGCCAGGTATGGAATAATCGACTTCAGTCATCCCCAAAAGTCGATGAACACATACAAATTTCGAAAAATAAAGAGTAATGGGTCAATTGGAGAAATTAATTTTGTTAATTTGTTTTCACAGATTGTATGGACTGAAGGCGCTCATGGACTACTGCTACAATTTCTTAGACAGGAATGCTGTTGAAGTATTGCAACATGACACGTTCCTGCAACTTTCTGTGGTAAGGTTTATTTTCACTGATGTTAAATATTTTACTCACCCCACACAAATGTCTGCAATAATATAATATTGTACGCTTCAAATAAATATTATTTTCACCATAGGAAGCGCTACAAGGTCTCCTAGAACGCGATTCATTCTTCGCGCCCGAAGCCGACATATTCAAAGCGGTGTGCAACTGGTTCAACGCTAACCAGCAGTGGGTCAAGTCAGAGGCGGGACAGGCGCAAGTGGTATGTTTACAAAAATAACTTATTACAGCATGAAGAAGTAAAGTAAAAATAGAGTAAAATAAAGGTAAATTAAGTCTGATACGGAATAGGCGCAAGTAGTAAGTGTTTAGTTTACCTAAATAAGAGGGAGGGAGGGTAGGAACTTTGCTATATACATGAGAGTAGTTCTACGTTCTGCATCCAAGCCTCGATTTATTTTCTCGCCGAATTAACGTTACCTACTTATTTTTCCATAACATTTATGCCATGGTTTTTCGCAAAGTAACGCCTGATTCTAATATTACCGATTTAATTTATCAATAATTTTACAGTAAATAAAAGTGAAATAAGAGTAACATAGAGTAAAGTAAGATAAAAGTAAAGAAGAGTAAAACCAAAGTTAAGGTTTTGTAACAGTCACATAAATGTTGGTAACTAATTTCCTTCACCAGGA